>NC_088407.1:54166924-54186924 GCF_034236695.1 Oncorhynchus nerka
CTATCTGTCAATCAACCTTCCAGACAGTAAGTGGGTTCAAAGTGAGAGTCATTATTAAGTATGGCCTGAGTGGGCGGGATCTACTTCCTGCCTTGACCCCTTGGCATGTTCACACCATAAAAAAAACCCTGCTTCGTTTTTTTCTCACACATAATTAACGTGTGATGAATTTTGAGGAAAACAGAGAGGAAAACAGAGAGAGGGAAAATAAACAGTACATATTTTCTAGAAAATAGAAGAAAAAAGAAAATACCATTTTGATTGGATTTCTTATGGGTAGTGGCAAAGGAACTCCCATCAAATCCCTGGATGCCATGTTAACAGCATCAGATATTAATGCTTTGTCTAATAGAACATTGTCTAGTGATGTTTAGTCACACCAGGCGTTAGAGTAGTCCCTCTGTCTTAATAACCCCAGCCAGCCAATTATCTACCAGCGTTGAGACTTGATGAGAGTTGACTAATCTAAAATGGCTGGCCAAGCTATACTGCCATGGGCCTGTTATTGCCATCCAATATGCCTACCCCATTAACCTCCACCTTAAGATAAATCTGTTGGAATGACATTATTACACTTGATCAGCTCCATGAACAAACCTCTGGCCCTGGAGTTATATAACATAGAGATCCATTGAAGCCCAGTCATTTCATACACAGAGACTATATTTAAGGAATCTGATCTACAACACATATTTAGAAACAAGTTACAATGCAATGCCAATAGGATCAAACACAAGTTTGAAATTGTATTCATTATGGATCCCCATTAGCTGCTGCTGAGGCCGCAGCTACTCTTCCTGGAGTCCAACGGCTGACCATGCCTTCCTCCTGGCTACTCCAAACCCGGCCAACAGCCCCCCCACAGATACTTGCCCAAGCCTGCAAAACCTGGACCAGTACAAATGAGCTGGGCTAGACAATCTGGAACCTCTCTTTCTAAAACTATCCGCCGCCATTGTTGCAACCCCTATTACCAGTCTTTCGTATCGTCAGAGATCCCTAAAGATTGAAAAGCTGCCGTGGTCATCCCCCTCTTCAAAGGGGGTGACACCCTAGACCCAAACTGTTACAGACCTATATCCATCCTGCCCTGCCTATCTAAAGTCTTCGAAAGCCAAGTTAATAAACAGATCACTGACCATTTCGAATTCCACCGTACCTTATGTGGACAACTATAAATACCTAGGTGTCTGGCTAATCTGTAAACTCTCCTTCCAGACACATATTAAACATCTCCAATCCAAAATCAAATCTAGAATCGGCTTTCTATTTCGCAACAAAGCCTCCTTCACTCACGTCGTCAAACTTACCCTAGTAAAAGTGACTATCCTAATAATCCTCGACTTCGGCGATGTCATCTACAAAATAGCTTCCAACACTCTACTCAGCAAACTGGATGCAGTCTATCACAGTGCCCTCCGTTTTGTTACCAAATCACCTTATACCACCCACCACTGCGACCTGTATGCTCTAGTCGGCTGGCCCTCGGTACATATTCGTCGCCAGAACCACTGGCTCCAGGTCATCTATAAGTCTATGCTAGGTAAAGCTCCGCCTTATCTCAGTTCACTGGTCACGATAACAACACCCACCCGTAGCACACATTCCAGCAGGTATATCTCACTGTTCATCCCCAAAGCCAACACCTCATTTGGCAGCCTTTCCTTCCAGTTCTCTGCTGCCAGTGACTGGAACAAATTGCAAACATCGCTGAAGTTGGAGACTTTTATTTCCCTCACCAACTTTAAACATCAACTATCTGAGCAGCTAACTGATCACTGCAGCTGTACATAGTCCATCTGTAAATAGTCCACCCAATCTACCTACCTCATCCCCATACTGTTTTTATTTTATTTACTTTTCTGCTCTTTTGCACACCAGTATCTCTACTTGCACATCATCATCTGCTCATTTATCACTCCGGTGTTATTCTGCTAAATTGGAATTATTCGCTTCTATGGCCTATTTATTGCCTACC
Source organism: Oncorhynchus nerka (assembly GCF_034236695.1). Lineage (NCBI taxonomy): Eukaryota > Metazoa > Chordata > Actinopteri > Salmoniformes > Salmonidae > Oncorhynchus > Oncorhynchus nerka. Next base: position 54,168,903 of record NC_088407.1, read on the forward strand.
TCCTCATGCCTTTTGCACACACTGTATATAGACTTTCTTTTCTCCACTGTGTCATTGACTTGTTTGTGTCATTGGCTTGTTTATTGTTTACTCCATGTGTAACACTGTGTTGTTGTCTGTGTCACAATGCTTTGCTTTATCTTGGCCAGGTCACAGTTGCAAATGAGAACTTGTTCTCAACTAGCCTACCTGGTTAAATAAAGGTGTTCTCAACTAGCCTACCTGCTTAAATAAAGGTGTTCTCAACTAGTCTACCTGGTTAAATAAAGGTGAAATTAAAAAGTTAAGGCAGTTATATACAAATGTTAAAAATATGACGTTACATTTCACAACACATTAAGTGTGTGCCTTCAGGCCACTACTACAAAAAGTATTTAGTCAGCCACCAATTGTGCATGTTCTCCCACTTAAAAAGATGAGAGAGGCCTGTAATTTCCATCATAGGTACACTTCAACTATGACAGACAAAATTAGAAGAAAAAAAATCCAGAAAATCCACATTGTAGGATTTTTTATGAATTTATTTGCAAATTATGGTGGAAAAAGAGTATTTGGTCACCTACAAACAAGCAAGATTCCTGGCTCTCACAGACCTGTAACTTCTTCTTTAAGAGGCTCCTCTGTCCTCCACTCGTTACCTGTATTAATGGCACCTGTTTGAACTTGTTATCAGTATAAAAGACACCTGTCCAATTGGTGGCTGACGAAGTACTTTTTTACCCCACTGTATCTACAAGACAAAATCCATGTGTACGTATGTATATTGTGTATGTTATCATGTGTGTGTGTATGATTGTGCCTGTGCCTGTGTGTGTCTCTTCACAATCCCCTCCCCAAATTAAAAGGAGGATTCTACTGCTTGCGTCAGTTACCTGATGTGGAATAGAGTTCCATGTAGTCATGGGTCTATGTAGTACTGTGCACTTCCCATAGTCTGTCCTGGACTTGGGGACTGTGAAGAGACCTCTAGTGGCATGTTTTGTGGGGTATGCCTGGATTTCTGAGCTGTATTCTAGTAGTTTAAACAGACAGCTTGGTGCAAGTTAACCCTAAGCTACAAAGAAAAATGGTCAACAGACATATGGCTAAAACCAAAACTCAGAACATACAACCATATCAGAAACAGCTACGATCCAGAACCTTATGTCACCACTCACCTAACTAGAGACCAAAGGTCCTTTTGTGCCCAGTTGAGAACCAAATCAAATCAAATCAAAATCAAATCCAATTTATTTGTCACATACACATGGTTAGCAGATGTTAATGCGAGTGCAGCGAAATGCTTGTGCTTCTAGTTCCGACAATGCAGTAATAACCAACGAGTAATCTAACCTAACAATTCCAAAACTACTACCTTATACACACAAGTGTAAAGGGATAAAGAATATGTACATAAAGATATATGAATGAGTGATGGTACAGAACGGCATAGGCAAGATGCAGTAGATGGTATTGAGTACAGCATATACATATGAGATGAGTAATGTAGGGTATGTAAACATTATATTAAGTAGCATTGTTTAAAGTGGCTAGTGATATATTTTACATACATTTCCATCAATTCCCATTATTAAAGTGGCTGGAGTTGAGTCAGTGTGTTGGCAGCAGCCACTCAATGTTAGTGGTGGCTGTTTAACAGTCTGATGGCCTTGAGATAGAAGCTGTTTTTCAGTCTCTCAGTCCCTGTTTTGATGCACCTGTACTGACCTCGCCTTCTGGATGATAGCGGGGTGAACAGGCAGTGGCTCAAGTGGTTGTTGTCCTTGATGATCTTTATGGCCTTCCTGTGACATCGGGTGGTGTAGGTGTCCTGGGGGGCAGGTAGTTTGCCCCCGGTGATGCGTTGTGCAGACCTCACTACCCTCTGGAGAGCCTTATGGTTGTGGGCGGAGCAGTTGCCGTACCAGGCGGTGATACAGCCCGACAGGATGCTCTCGATTGTGCATCTGTAGAAGTTTTGTGCTTTTGGTGACAAGCCAAATTTCTTCAGCCTTCTGAGGTTGTAGAGGCGCTGCTGCGCCTTCTTCATGAAGCTGTCTGTGTGGGTGGACCAATTCAGTTTGTCCGTGAGGAACTTAAAACTTACTACCCTCTCCACTACTGTCCCATCGATGTGGATAGGGGGGTGCTCACTCTGCTGTTTCCTGAAGTCCACAATCATCTCCTTGTTTTGTTGACGTTGAGTGTGAGGTTATTTTCCTGACACCACACTCCGAGGGCCCTCACCTCCTCCCTGTAGGCCGTCTCGTCGTTGTTGGTAATCAAACCTACCACTGTAGTGTCGTCCGCAAACTTGATGATTGAATTTGGAAGCGTGCATGGCCACGCAGTCGTGGGTGAACAGGGAGTACAGGAGAGGGCTCAGAACGCACCCTTGTGGGGCCCCAGTGTTGAGGATCAGCGGGGTGGAGATGTTGTTACCTACCCTCACCACCTGTGGGCGGCCCGTCAGGAAGTCCAGTACCCAGTTGCACAGGGCGGGATCGAGACCCAGGGTCTCGAGCTTGATGACAAGCTTGGAGGGTACTATGGTGTTAAATGCTGAGCTGTAGTCGATGAACAGCATTCTCACATAGGTATTCCTCTTGTCCAGATGGGTTAGGGCAGTGTGCATTGTGGTTGAGATTGCATCGTCTGTGGGCCTAATTGAGCGGTAAGCAAATTGGAGTGGGTCTAGGGTGTCAGATAGGGTGGAGGTGATATGGTCCTTGACTAGTCTCTCAAAGCACTTCATGATGACGGAAGTGAGTGCTACGGGGCGGTAGTCGTTTGGCTCAGTTACCTTAGCTTTCTTGGGAACAGGGACAATGGTGGCCCTCTTGAAGCATGTGGGAACAGCAGACTGGGATAAGGATTGATTGAATATGTCCGTAAACACACCAGCTAGGTGGTCTATGCATGCTCTGAGGAAGCGGCTGGGGATGCCGTCTGGGCCTGCAGCCTTGCGAGGGTTAACATGTTTAAATGTTTTACTCACGTCGGCTGCAGCGAAGGAGAGTCCGCAGGTTTTGGTTGCGAGCCGTGTCAGTGGCACTGTATTGTCCTCAAAGCGAGCAAAAAAGTTAATTAGTCTGCCTGGGAGCAAGACATTCTGGTCCGTGACAGGGCTGGTTTTCTTTTTGTAATCCGTGATTGACTGTAGACCCTGCCACATACCTCTTGTGTCTGAGCCGTTGAATTGTGACTCTACTTTGTCTCTATACTGACGCTTAGCTTGTTTGATTGCCTTGCGGCGGGAATAGCTACACTGTTTGTATTCGGTCATGTTTCCGGTCACCTTTCCCTGGTTAAGCAGTGGTTCACGCTTTCAGTTTCACGCGAATGCTGCCATCAATCCACGGTTTCTGGTTTGGGAATGTTTTAATCGTTGCTATGGGAACGACATCATCAATGCACTTTCTAATGAACTCGCTCACTGAATCAGCGTATTCATCAATGTTGTTGGAAGCAATGCGGAACATATCCCAGTCCACGTGACCGAAGCAGTCTTGAAGCGTGGATTTGGATTGGTCGGAGCAGCGTTGACCAGACCTGAGTGCGGGAGCTTCTTGTTTTATTCTCTGTCTGTAGGCAGGGAGCAACAAAATAGAGTCGTGGTCAGCTTTTCCGAAAGGAGGGTGGGGGAGTGCCTTATATGCGTCGCGGAAGTTAGAATAGCAATTATCCAAGGTTTTACCAGCCCTGGTTGCGCAATCGATATGCTGATACAATTTAGGGAGTCTTGTTTTCAGATTAGCCTTGTTAAGCGGGCTACTGCCTTTGGCAATTGAAGTAGGTAGGTTCAACACCATAGATGAAGAAGAGCGACTATGTACTGTTGTCACGGCCTGACCTTAGAGAGCCTTTTTATGTCTCTATTTGGTTTGGTCAGGGTGTGATTTGGGGTGGGCATTCTGTGTTTTGTTTTCTATGATTTTGTGTTTCTATGTTTTGGCCGGGTATGGTTCTCAATCAGGGACAGCTGTCTATCGTTGTCTCTGATTCGGAACCATACTTAGGCAGCCCTTTTACCTCCTTTCTGTGTGGGAAGTTGTCTTTGTTTGTGGCACATAGCCTGTAGCTTCACGGTTGTTTTGTATTGTTTATTGTTTTGTCGGCGTCATTTCAAATAAAAGGAATATGTACGCTTACCACGCTGCGCTTTGGTCTACTTCCAACGACACCCGTGACTGTCTGTGATTTAGGGCAGGTCGAGAATGAACTGCCATTTTTATTTCATTGTACTTTATATGATGATTTGAGAGTTATACTGTTTAATAAAATGTTGCAAAGAAAGCAGGAACTATTCTTGATTAGATATGAAGAAAAATTTGAATGGCTATTTAGAAAATAACTATTCTTGGTTGCGAATTTTATCTCCGAAGCTTCGACAAGATAAGTTGTAAACTTGAAATATTTTTGTTTTGTTTTGTCAATTGTTTTTCACTGCTGTATGAACTTATGTTTATATATACATCCATTCGGAAAGTATTCAGACCCCTTGACTTTTTTCACATTTTGTTACGTTACAGCCTTATTTTAAAATTGATGAAATCATTTTTTTCCCCCTCATCAATCAACACACAACACCCCATGATGACAACGCAAAAACATTTTACTTTTTATTTGAGCAAATGTCATAAAAAACAAAAATATCACTTGTACATAAGTATTCAGACCCTTTACTCAGTACCTTGTTGAAGCACCTTTGGCAGTGAATATAGCCTTGAGTCTTCTTGGGTATAACGCTACAAGCTTGGCACAGCTGTATTTGGGGAGTTTCTCCCATTCTTCTCTGCAGATCCTCTCAAGCTCTGTCAGGTTGGATGGGGAGTGTCGCTGCACAGCTATTTTCAGGTCTCTCCACAGATGTTCGATCAGGTTCAAGTCCGGGCTCTGACTTGTACCGAAGCCACTCCAGCGTTGTCTTGACTGTGTGCTTAGGTACATTGTCCAGTTGGAAGGTGAACCTTCGCCGCAGTCTGAGGTCCTGAGCATTCTAGAGCAGGTTTTCATATCCTGACTAGTCTCCCAGTCCCTGCCGCTGAAAAACATCCCCACAGCATGATGCTGCCACCAACAATCTTCACTGTAGGGATGGTGCCAGGTTTCCTCCAGACGTGATGCTTGGCATTCAGGCCAAAAAGTTCAATCTTGGTTTTATCAGACAAGCGGGCTGTCATGTGCCTTTTACTGAGGAGTGGCTTCCGTCTGGCCACTTTACCATAAAGGCCTGATTGGTGGAGTGCTGCAGAGATGGTTGTCCTTCTGGATGGTTCTCCCATCTCCACAGAGGAACTCAGGAGCTCTCTCAGAGTGACCATTGGGTTCTTGGTCACCTCCCTGACCAAGGCCCTTCTCCCCAGATTGCTTAGTTTGGCCGGACGGCCAGCACTAAGAAGAGTTTTGTTGGTTTCAAACTTCTTCCTTTTAAGAATGATGGCCATTGTACTCTTGGGGACCTTCAATGCTGCAGACATTTTTTGGACCCTTCCCCAGATCTGTGCCTCGACACAATCCTGTCTCACAATTCCTTCGACCTCATTCTTGGTTTTTGCTCTGACATGCACTGTGCAACTGTGGGACCTCATATAGAAAGGTGTGTGCTTTTCCAAATCATGTCCAATCAATTGAATTTACCACAGGTGTATTCCAATCAAGTTGTAGAAACATCTCAAGGATAATCAACGGAAACAGAATGCACCTGAGCTCAATTTTGAGTCAGGTGCAAAGGGACTGAATACTTATGTAAATAAGGTATTTCAGTTTTTTATACATATTTAATATATATATATATATGAATATACATATATATACATTTGCAAACATTTCTAAAACCCTGTTTTTGCTTTGTCATTATGGGGTATTGTGTGTAGATTGCTGAGGAAATGTTTTATTTGATCCCTTTTAGAATAAGGCTGAAAGGTAACTAAATGTGGAAAAAGTCAAGGGAACTGAATACTTTCCGAAGGCACTGTATGTATAGACATGATTATCTTATTTTGCTACAGTAAATACAATGGACATCCTGAAGATGCCTGACACGATAATACAATTAAATCATATGCTACAGACAAACAGAGACTGTGGTTTACTGGGACTGCATGGAACCATCTGCCAGGGTGTGAACAGTCTTATGTTATGGTATTTCTGGGTCTGCGGCATGCGTTCTAAGGCTTTGTGAATTGCAGCGCGGCTAGGCTGGAGAGGAAAGAGGATATCGCTGGCACGCCGTGCAGAGAGCGGAGAGAGGGACTAATTAACATATTAATGATCCCACCTTCTTAGAGCTTCTGTCGGATAGTCAAAACACTTTGATAAGTATGCAAATGAGCACGGAACCATCTGAAGGAGAATTTAGCTGCCGGAGATGGCCGAGCGTGAGAGAGAATGAGAGTAAGGGAGAGGGGGCAGAGAGGGGGAGGTGGAGAGAGACAGAGACAGAGAGAGAGAGAGAGAGAGGAAGGAAGGAAGATGGGCGGGAGAGAAAGGAGGAGAGAGAGAGAGAGAGAGAGAAAGAGAGAGAGAGTATTTGAGCAAGGCAGTCTTAGCCAGGCATGCTGATGGATTGAGCCTCTCGTTTGTTTTATTTATCTTCAATTATCCGCTGAGCAAAGCAAAGCACTGGCTGGTGGGATGGACACGTCACACTAAGAGGAGGAGTGTTTCTTTGTCTCCTCTTTGTGTGTGAGAGAGAAAGAAAGAGAAAGAAAAAGAGAGCGAAAACAGAGATGGGAAATAGTGCATGGCTATGCAGCCTTCTCCATACTGTCCGTCCTCTCTCTTCTCTCTCGCTATAAAGATACATACGGTACAGAGCGCTGCTGTCTATCAACTGTGCTGACGTCCAAGATGGCGGCAAGACCTAAGCCAGAGGACCGCCAGCCTCTGAGGGGGTTTAAGTAATGACCCCATCCAGACAAGGGCAAGTAATTATAACACTGGAAAGCCTTGCACGTGATCAGGATGGGAGATTTCTGTGGGAAAGCTAGTGTGTGTGTGTGTGTGTGTGTGTGTGTGTGTGTGTGTGTGTGTGTGTGTGTGTGTGTGTGTGTGTGTGTGTGTGTGTGTGTGTACGTGCGTGTGTGTGTGCGTGTGCACACGTGCGTGACTTAGTTTAGTTCCCGATTCACCGACACGGTCATCACATTCTACAATGATTTTGAATAATTAAAATGTTAAATTAACTGGATAATGTCTTGGACGGCCATGTTCCAGCTCTGACACTGGCGATTAAAGCTTCCACTAGAACTACTAGCCTCTCTCATTCCACCAACCAGAGGACAGAGAAAACCTATGTCTTAACAGAGATGGAGTTAGAACAGGTAGCTATAGACAGTTCAAAAGAACAGTATGCACATCCAAAACTGTCCACAGTTGCAGGGTACAACGATTCCACAAGGAAAGTTGATGAATACCCACGCAATGAATGCTTTGTTTTATCAGCAACTAGTTGGACCTCAAAGGGTTTTCATCGGGCTTACCTAAGGTTTAGCAATGATCCACCTTCCTCAACTGTTCTGAACATTTCAGCTCAAGAGGAGCTGACGGAGAGAGAACGGCTCTGCCTGTATTTAGTAAGAGACAAACACAAGCGCTCTGTTTAAGAGACGAGTCTGAACGGGTCTGACGCATGTGATGTCATAAGGATTAACATAGTGTTTGTGGTGATATGGTACCCACACATGAGAACCACAAGTGAGTATACACGTCGGCGAAAGCCGCTGAGGGGAGGACGGCTCATAATAACGGCTGGAACGGGAGACATGGAATGGCATCAAACACCTGGAGACCATGTGTTTGATGTATTTGATACCGTTCCACTAATTCCGCTCCGGCCATTGCGACGGACCTGTCCGCCCCAATGAAGGTGTCACCAACCTCCTGTGACACACATAATATAAACACAATAGTCACAGACTTTATCTGAAAAGAGGGGATTCTACCAATTCTTTTGACAGCGTATCTAGGAGACGCCCAACGTGTCTGGTTCCGGTTATGTAAGGCAGCAACCCCCTCTTTGTCTGACTGGGAAAGTGGGATTAGTTCACAATGAGCCTGGTATTTTAGAACAAAGGGGAAGGAATAGAACACAGGCATGTCCTTTAGAGAGGAGAGAGAGCCTTCCATTTTGAGTGCTTGTTTATGAATAGCTTTATGGAGAGCTTATGCACTAGAAAACATGATTAGCATATCCCACTGTACATATGCAAATGACAAAGGGATGGGAATACATATTAGTGCAGTAACCTGCCCATCAAACCTGGCTGAGGGGAAACAATTATGGTAGGCTATCGGAATGCGTTTCAATAAAGGATATACCAGTAAAAACAAAATGGAAATCATTAGTGTACAGTAAAAGTGGAAAGAATGGTTAATCCGTTACTGAAATAAGACCAAAAGGAGATCGTTTTACCTTCGATGTCTTGCATATTTGCCGCTGACATGTCCACTTCCATCACAGCCTTGTGTAGGACAGCTGCGATGAAACAGAAGAACACACTGAGTATGCACGTAACTCACCATTCTCCACATTGAGTATGCACACAGCTCACCGTTCTCCACACCGAGTATGCACACATCTCCCCATTCTCCACACGGAGTATGCACACAGCTCACCATTCTCCACACCGAGTATGCACACAGCTCACCAATCTCCACACCGAGTATGCACACATCTCCCCATTCTCCACACGGAGTATGCACACAGCTCACCATTCTCCACACCGAGTATGCACACATCTCCCCATTCTCCACACGGAGTATGCACACATCTCCCCATTCTCCACACGGAGTATGCACACATCTCCCCATTCTCCACACGGAGTATGCACACATCTCCCCATTCTCTACACTGAGTATGCACACATCTCCCCATTCTCAACACAGAGTATGCACACAGCACACCATTCTCTACACTGAGTATGCACATAACTCATAATTATCCACTCTTCCCTTGTTCTATCTGTCCATGCTGTTCAGTTTCTGTTTTCTTCTCCACACTTTTATTGGATGTTCCGCCTCCTTTGAAATCATATAACATTTCTACCTTTACACACAATGCACTCTTATTGTACTCCTATATGTACAGTATGCACTGTTATGGTAATTCACACTCCAATCTGGTCTTACTCCCTCACCTAGCCCCTCCTCTCATTTTAGCCTAATCCTCATCATAACCATCATAACCCTCTCCAGTATCACAGTGGCATATCTGCCCAGACCAGACCAGACAGAACCGTCACGGAAAGTCAAGCGTATTTGCCCTGATGACTATCCGCTCTCTGGGGAGCGACGCCATCGAGCGGCATTATCGGCATTATGGACGCCTCGGCCTGGAGATAGGCTGGCCATCGATCCGCTGACTAATTGCTATCTGCAGGCAGCGGTGGAGAAAGGAAAGAGAGAGAGAGAGAGAGAGAGAGAGAGAGAGAGAGAGAGAGAGAGAGAGAGAGAGAGAGAGAAAGAAAGAAAAGAGGGGGAAGAGAAAGGTAGAGATGGGGAGCCACACTGTCTTTGGAAATCAGAAAGCAATACTGTATGTGTCCAGGTGGGATATTATGTATTGATAGGTGGGTCCAGAATGTTATGTCTCAAAAAAACTTATCCCAGCCTGTAAAGGACTTAATTAAACCCATGGATGAAAGTCTAAAAGTATCTTTGAACCAGGATTAAATGTCCAAATAAAAGACATACATGAGAACTCTTAGTGGATAACTGGAGCACCACAGTAAGGTTGTCCATCATCGGTGCAGGGAGGTGCAGTGGGCTGATCCCATCAATAGGTTTCATGGTCTAGATCAGTGGTTCCCAAACTTTTTACAGTCCCGAACCCCTTCAAACATTCAACCTCCAGCTGCGTACCCCCTCTAGCACCAGGGTCAGCTGTACCCCCTCTAGCACCAGGGTCAGCTCACTCTCAAATGTTGTTTTTTGCCATCCTTGTAAGTCTGCCACATACACACTATATAATACATTTATTAAACATAAGAATGAGTGTGAGTTTTTGTCACAACCCGGCTCGTGGCAAGTGACAAAGAGCTCTTATAGGACCAGGGCACAAATTATAATATAATAATAATCAATAATTTGACTCTTTATTTAACCATCTTACATATAAAACTTTATTTACTCATCGAAAATTGTGAATAACTCACCACAGGTTAATGAGAAGGGTGTGCTTGAAAGGATGCACAGAACTCTGCAATGTTGAGTTGTATTGGAGAGAGTCTCAGTCTTAAATCATTTTCCACACACAGTCTGTGCCTGTGTTTATTTTTCACGTGAGTGAGGGCAGAGAGTCCACTCTCACATAGGTACGTGGTTTCAAACGGCATCTTAACAGTGCGATTTGCCAAGGCAGGATACTCTGAGTGCAGCCCTATCCAGAAATATGTCAGTGGCTTCTGATTCAATTCAATTTTCACAGAACCACTTGTTGCAATTTCGATGAGGCTCTCTTGTTCAGATATCGGTAAGTGGACTGGAGGCAGGGCATGAAAGGGATAACGAATCCAGTTGTTTGTGTCAGACAAGTGAAAATTACAGTGAAGAAAACTTTAAGCTCGTTACCACTCCACTATGTCTCCCTGTCATGGCTTTTGCGCCATCATTACAGATAAACATATCTTGAACATCAAAGTCCATTTGATGTCACAAAGCTGTCCAGTACTTTAAAAATACAGTCTCCTGTTGTCGTGGTTAACAGTGGTTTGCAGAAAAGGATGTCTTCCTTAATTGACCCCCCCCCATAAACGTATCGGACATATACCAGGAGGTATGCCAGGCCAGATAGGCCAGTATGCCATCACCCAGATAGGCCAGTATGCCATCACCCAGATAGGCCAGTATGCCATCACCCAGATAAGCCAGTCGTGTGAGAAAGTCATGCATAGAATTCACTGGCTTGTATGCGAAGCAGTAATTGTTTCAAAATGTCTCCTGCCATGTCATTGATGCGTTGTGAAACAGTGCTATTTGATGAAGTCATTGTCTGTATAGTTTTTTGGGCCTTTCCCCTCAGCATTGTCTCAGCCATGCTGAGGGAAAAGCAAGCTATTGTCCTAGCAGGAAGAATGAAGTCCTCCACAATAGTATGGAGCTTGCTGTCCTAGCTACTCGCTAGCTACCCATATAAGATGCTTCTAGCCCCTTCTTATTAATGGTATCTGTTGCTTTTATACATGTCTTACTACTTGAAAGTTGTCTTAATTCTCACTCAAAAAACTCCTGTGGCTTATTTTTCAAATTGATATTTTTTGTTTCAAAATATCTGCGCAAGAGTGAAGGTTTCAGCGAGTTGTGAGATAGTACTTTTGCACATATAACACACTGTGGCTGAGGAAAGGCACTAATCCCAATATAAGTGAACCCCAAATCAATGTAGTCCTCATCATATTTGGCCTCTTCGATGGTCCAACGTCCCGGTCTGTTGTGCGGTGCTTTCCCAGGTAAGGAGGCAGTAGCTCTTCGGCTGCATCAGGTTCACAACTGTCAGTGTCCATGCTAGCTGGGCTAACAATGAATGTAGAATTACTTTTTTTTTTTTTTTTGGAGGGTGGATCAGCTTAATATTGCGGAAAGAATGTTGCTTCCGATGTAATTGTCTGCATCATTTCCAATCCCCCATATTTTTGGGGTAAATATATATATCCATACACGCATGCATATATATACACATATATACATACACATACCTATATGGACATACATCTTTTTTTAAAGAATATACCTTTATTGTTATTCCCCGCAAAACCTACCGCCGATCCCCCAATTGGAGTAAACTAATAAACACTTCTGCTTCTACCTTCAATCCATACATCTTATACACATTCTACAGACACAGTCTACTTTACAATAGTTCTCTCTTGTTTGTTCTTAGTCCTTCCTCTATTTCTGATGTCCATCCAGTTCGATGATTTCTATTTGTAACTATGCTATTTCACAAAAGCTCCGAACCTATATACATTCTACAGATCCCTTATGCCCTACATTGTTTATCTTGTTATTAGTCCCACCCTTCAGCTCCACTCAACCCCTCCCATCTGTCTCTCAACATCATCCATTTCTGACTCCTACTTGCCATATATTTTTCAACTGTGCTGTGATGCTTCACAAAATAATTGAACCTTCCTATTCTCATAGCTTCTACAGATTGTAAATTAAAAATAAACATTTTTGCTAAAATAATTATTATATTATTGATTGATTGACTATGGATTTTCAAATCATCCAGTATTGCTATCTGCAGCGTTAGTTCTAGGCAAATGTTGCAATTCTTCAGCCATTCCTGGACCTGTGACCAAAAATGAGCTACATATGGACAGTACCAAAATAAATGATCTAATGACTCTGCCTCCTCACAGCAAAATCTGCAGAGCTGGGAAGATTGTAACCCCCATATATATAACATTCTATTAGCTGCAAGAATTTTGTATAGTAATTTATATTGAAAAATGTGAAGTTTGAATCCGGCGTTGTTTGGCATATCAATTCATAAACCAAGTGTCATGGAATGGATACATCAAAAATATCTTCCCAACTATTTTGCAATTTATATGGCACAGCTGTCAGTTTTTTGGTCCTTAAATGAAATTGGTATATGTTTTTATTTATCACACTTTTCTTTAACCATTTTTGTTCTTTAATACAGGGCCGACATACAAGTTCCTGACTTTTTTCCCCTTCTACTTGCCTCTTCCATTTTTGTGGTAATGCTGCAATTAATTGGTTGTAATTTTGGGTAGAGCAGAAATGTTCATATGTCTGTGTTAGCTGCATGTGTGACATAACTCCACCAGTCCTATTTATGATATCAGGAAAGGCACTACTCCCAATATAAGTGAACCCCAAATCAATGTAGTCCTCATCATATTTGGCCTCTTCGGTGATCCAACGTCCCTGTCTGTTGTTCGGTGCTTTCCCAGGTAAGGAGGCAGTAGATCTTCGGCTGCATCAGATTCACCACTGTCAGTGTCCATGCTAGCTGGGCTAACAATGAATGTAGAATTATTGATGCTAGCATTGGATGTGCACGTGTAAGCAGAACAACTTGTGTCGTGGACGGGTGCAGGTAGAGCTGGTACGTGTCTCTATGAACATGGGCCTTACTTTCTTTTAACCATTTATCCATTTTCGAGCAAAAGGAATGAGCAGCAGCTTCGTGTGGCTTAGTGGAATTCCCGCAAGAGAGAAACGCTTAATGTAAGGCTACCTGTATTTGACTACCTGTATTTGGCTACCTGTATTTGGCTACCTGTATTTGACTACCTGTATTTGGCTACCTGTATTTGACTACCTGTATTTGGCTACCTGTATTTGACTACCTGTATTTGGCTACCTGTATTTGACTACCTGTATTTGACTACCCGGATTTGACTACCTGTATTTGACTACCTGTATTTGGCTACCTGTATTTGACTACCTGTATTTGACTACCTGGATTTGACTACCTGGATTTGACTACCTGTATTTGGCTACCTGCATTTGACTACCTGTATTTGACTACCTGGATTTGACTGCCTGTATTTGACTACCTGGATTTGACTACCTGGATTTGGCTACCTGGATTTGACTACGTGTATTTGACTACCTGTATTTGGCTACCTGGATTTGACTACCTGCATTTGACTACCTGTATTTGACTACCTGGATTTAACTACCTGGATTTGACTACCTGCATTCGACTACCTGGATTTGACTACCTGCATTTGACTACCTGGATTTGACAACCTGCATTTGACTACCTGTATTTGACTACCTGGATTTGGCTACCTGCATTTGACTACCTGCATTTGACTACCTGGATTTGACTACCTGTATTTGACTACCTGCATTTGACTACCTGGATTTGACTACCTGGATTTGACTACCTGTATTTGACTACTTGCATTTGACTACCTGGATTTGACTACCTGCATTTGACTACCTGTATTTGACTACCTGTATTTGACTACCTGCATTTGACTACCTGTATTTGACTACCTGTATTTGACATTGTGTTGTTATTTCGCTGAACACTAGATGGTTTAATTTTATTTTTGGAAGTGAATCAAGGCTACTCAGGTGAGAAAAAAACCTCACCCAAAAGTATAACCCCGTTGGCGTACACCCGACGGTATTGCTCGTACCCCTGTGTGTCTAGTACATGCAATTCAATGAACTTAGTTGGCAGGGACAACACACAGGGGTCAATTCAGGATCATCTTATGCCCACTGTACTGACATGTCTAACCACCTGTCAGTACAGGCTAACGATGGAGTTTGCAGTGGGTTTTAATAAGTTAGATTTGATCAAAGAGAACTTCGATTTTAATTATTTACTGGCAATAGGGTTTGTCAGGATAGATAGAGAAAAAAATGGAGAAACGGGATAGCGAGACAGAAAGGAAGAGAGTTAGAGAGAAAAGAGCGAGAGAGTGACTGGTACAGATGAAGTGAGATACAGAGTGAATAAAGGAGAGAAAGTGAGAGATGAGAATAAAAGAGAGAGGAAGTAGCATGCAGAGTAAATGGCGTCGTCCTCCTGTCTGAAGAGGTGATTGTAGTGCTCGTCTCTCGCTGCACACTGAGAGGCTGGGAGTACTCCACAGCCATTATCGGCCCTCGTGGCCTTTCATCTCTCAGCCTCTCCCTCCCCCTCTCTACCTCCCTCCCTCTTTCACTCACACACATGGGGGTTAGCTGGAAAGGCAGGGGAACAGGGACAATGTTTAACAGTAATACTGACCTGAACAGCTCTGGTATCGCTGGTTCCACAGGCACTGAGAAATACAGGCAGAGAGAAAGAGAAAGGGATGGGGAAAGAGGGAGGGGAGAGAGAGAGAGGGAAGAGAGAGAGAGATGAGTGAGAGGGGCGAGAGGGGACGGGGAAAGAAGGAGGGGAGAGAGAGGGGAGAGCGAGAGAGGAGAGAGAGAGGGGAAAGAGGGAGGGGAGAGGGATGGGGAAAGAGGGAGGGGAGAGAGAGAGGAAGAGAGAGGAGAGAGAGGGAGGGTAGAGAGGGAGGGGAGAGAGAGATGGGAGAGAGAGAGGAGAGGGAGGGAGGGGAGAGAGGAGAGGGAGGGAGGGGAGAGAGGAGAGGGAGGGAGGGGAGAGAGAGAGGGGAGAGAGAGAGGGGAGAGAGAGGAGAGAGAGGGAGGGTAGAGAGGGAGGGGAGAGAGAGGGGAGAGAGAGGAGAGAGAGGGAGGGTAGAGAGGAGGGGAGAGAGAGAGGGGAGAGAGAGGGGAGAGAGGAGTAAGAGAGGGAAGGCAGAGAGGGATGGGGAGAAAATAATGAGTGAGGGGATGCGAAAGAAAAAGAGTAATCCCTATATCTTAAAAGCATGCTTTCATCAAGGTTAAAAACAGTGACAACCATATTCAATGGAGGCAGGCACAATAACACGATGTAATTGGCTGGATAGACTGCCTGGAGAATTGTGAATTCAAGAGTGTCTCATATAGGATGGCTTGTGAGGTGAGAGACAGTGTGAAGAGAAGAGTGAAGCAGTGAGTGAGAGAGCTGTGTGTGTGTATTTGTGTGTGTTTGTGTGCTTGTGGGTTGGGGTAAGGTCACCCTGAATGGCGCCTGCAGTGATTTGAGGAGAGTGCAGACGCACCTCGGTTACCTTTTGAGCGTGTGCGATGGCGCTTCTCGTCTGCATTCACCTCCATCTGCAGAGGAGACACAAACAGATAGTCAGAGATAGAAGCCCTGCCAGGGCCTGTGCCAAGAGAAGAGTGGCTTTGGTGGCCCGGGACCTGGGTCTGTCTGTCTGTCTGCCCGCCTGCCCGTCGGTCCACCAGTCTGCCCACCTGCCCGCCCGCCCGCCGGTCCACCAGTCTGCCCACCCGCCCGCCCGCCGCTCCACCAGTCTGCCCGCCCGCCCGCTCGTCGGTCCACCAGTCTGCCCGCCCGCCCGCCGGTCCACCAGTCTGCCCGCCCGCCCGCCGGTCCACCAGTCTGCCCACCCGCCCGCCCGCCCGCCTGCCGGTCCACCAGTCTGCCCACCCGCCGGTCCACCAGTCTGCCTGCCCGCCCACCCGCCGGTCCACCAGCCTGCCCGCCCACCCGCCGGTCCACCAGTCTGCCCGCCCGCCCGTTGGTCCACCAGTCTGCCCGCCCGCCTGCCGGTCCACCAGTCTGCCCGCCCGTCGGTTCACCAGTCTGCCCGCCCGCCGGTCCACCAGTCTGCCTGCCCGCCCGCCGGTCCACCAGTCTACCCGCCCGCCCGTTGGTCCACCAGTCTGCCCGCCCGCTCGTCGGTCCACCAGTCTGCCCGCCCGCCCACCCGCCGGTCCACCAGTCTGCCCGCCCGCCCACCCGTCGGTCCACCAGTCTGCCCGTCTGCCCGTCGGTCAACCAGTCTGCCCGCCCGCCCGCCCGTCGGTCCACCAGTCTGCCCGCCCGCCCGTCGGTTCACCAGTCTGCCCCCCGCCTGCCGGTCCACCAGTCTGCCCGCCCGTCAGTTCACCAGTCTGCCCGCCCGCCCGCCGGTCCACCAGTCTGCCTGCCCGCCCGCCGGTCCACCAGTCTACCTGCCCGCCCGTTGGTCCACCAGTCTGCCCGCCCACTCGTCGGTCCACCAGTCTGCCCGCCCGTCGGTCCACCAGTCTGTCCGCCCGCCCGCCGGTCCACCAGTCTGCCCGCCCGCCCGCCCGTCGGTCCACCAGTCTGCCCGCCCGCCCGTTGGTTCACCAGCCTGCCCGCCCGCCTGCCGGTCCACCAGGCTGCCCGCCCGTCGGTTCACCAGTCTGCCCGCCCGCCCGTTGGTCCACCAGTCTGCCCGCCCGCTCGTCGGTCCACCAGTCTGCCCGCCCGTCGGTCCACCAGTCTGTCCGCCCGCCCGTCGGTCCACCAGTCTGCCCGCCCGCCCGTCGGTCCACCAGTCTGCCCGCCCGCCCGTCGGTTCACCAGTCTGTCCGCCCGCCCGTTCGTCCACCAGTCTGCCCGCCCGCCCGTCGGTCCACCAGTCTGTCCGCCCGCCCGTCGGTCCACCAGTCTGCCCGTCGGTCCACCAGTCCGTCCGCCCGTCTGTCACTCTCTCTTATAAACACACACTGAGACACCTACACCCCAATTTATCCCGACAGTAATTGCCTGGTACCAAAGCTTCACTGTTTCTGACACTGTGAAATTGCATTTATTCTCTCTTTAAAAGGATTAAGAAGTGTAGATTTTGCCAGGTGCTACTGTCACCCAAACCTTTCCTTCATGGTGCTTTGAAATATGTATGCAAATGTACTGTGAAAACAAATGCATAATTGCATTGGTTCTTCTTCTGGTCCATATTTGTGTACGGATTATGACGTTCCATCGTTCGCCAACACAGTCACACTTCTCCATTAAAGGGCACCTATACTACTTTCTACCTAAAGGTGTCATCTCTGCTTTATACCATTTGGCACATTCCTCAAACAAAGTCATATATATATATATATATATAGAGTATAATTATAATCCCTCCCATATTCCGCTAGACCACATTATTCACTGTGTACACAATGTTCTGCATGCCTCTCAAATCAATGTCTCATCTGTAAATCCTCTTTTTAATCTCACAGATATCACATCACTCCCACTCCACAATGTCTCCCACACTAAAGCCATCATCTCACAGTAAAAGTGGATCCCGACTGGTCAGAGGAGAATTAACCGTTGATGAGTTGAAAGAAGGGGCGCATTCTGTTATTCCCAGATGTTACTGAAGATATGAACGCTCGCTGAGTTGTGGACTATCACAGGCTAGCCGAGTTTGGATGTCTCTTTAATGCTCCATGATTTATTAAAGTGCCACTGAAGCCTTCAGTCCTAATGGTGGAAGCCGTCGTGTTTTTTTTTTAATGCTGGCCATAAATGTTTCAAACGGGGAAAATAAAATGATCAAAGCCAACGGTACCTAGTAAATCTTATTAGTGTGAACGGCAGGGTGTTTTTTTTTGGGGGGGGGGGTGGAAGAGGAGAGCCTGAAATGATATTTCTGTGGAGCGGCGCAGGGGTTTCCATGGTAATAAGAGGAAATCCTACCTCAGGGGAAAATAACAAGAAGTTATCAATCCGTGTGGC
>NC_088407.1:54191924-54309424 GCF_034236695.1 Oncorhynchus nerka
GGGGAGGCTGGGGGAAGAAGGGTAAGGTAGCAGTCCAGCAGAAGAAGAGGGAATCATCAGAAGGTTAGGGACAGGGGGAGAGGGCAGAAAGGAGGCAGGGGGCGACAGGGTTAGATGGGGTAGACAGAAGCAAGAACGTGGGAGAAAGCCATGGGAATGAAAACTACTGTACATCGGATTCAGTCTTTTACAGTTGTCACATGTCACACTGTGCGATGATACCAAATTAAAATCTTCACATCAACCTGGACAGACTGTACGATTTGCTTCAATTCTGTTGTCACATGCTGCGATTGGTTTGAGAGGCTAAATCAGCCGAGGTAGGCTGCATCAACTGCGGCGGTGTATTTGATCTGCGCGTGTGCCAGCACCAGCATCGCAAACCTCTCTACGCTTATGCGTGAGTGAAGTGAATCAAACAGTCTTCCCCAAAATAACATGGTTGCTGTGGTAAAACGTTCATTTTAATTGGCGATTTTGTGCATTTATCAAAACCCTATCAGGTAGCCTGATTTCAGATGTGTGTTTTTTTTATGTTTATGGGGCAGTTTCCTTTCTAGGTAAATTGTATGTCTATGGTTGCCTAGATTGGTTCTCAATTAGAGGCAGCTGTCTATCGTTGTCTCTGATTGGGAACCATATTTAGGCAGCCATATTCTGTGGGTAGTTTGTGGGTGATTATCTATGTCTATGTTAGTTGCTTGTGTCAGCACAGTTTTCTTATTATAGCGTCACGGTCGTTATTCGTTTATTGTTCTGGTTCAGTTTACGTCATGTTCTTTCTTCAATAAAGAAGAATGTATACTAACCATGCTGCGTTTTGGTCCTCACCTTCTACTCCATACGACGATCGTGACAATGTGCCATGTAAACAAAGTTATTAGGGAAATCGTTCTTCTTGCACAGCATGTAAAGGTGTAAATCAAACTACTATATTATTCTGACTATTCACAATAATCGTATTATTGTGTGCATACTCACTGCCGGCCTTGTTCCTATTCGTCAGTCACCGGGATCGACTCGTAACAACAGCCACACTACACGATAAAGGCTAAATATATTCTGACACAGCCAGAACTTTGCCAGCGCCTAGGACCGCGCGTAACGGTACTTAAATCGGCAGATATAGACCCTGTCACACTGAACGAGACGTCCGACAATCGTTTACGGCCTACCTATATTGCCCACAACGTGGACATTTTGGTCGGGAAGGCAAAATCGTGGCACGCCACGGCCAAAATCGTATGGTCTGTGGGTGGCTTTTGGCTGGGACAGTTTGAGACTGGGGAAAGACAGAGAGAGAGGACAGACAGTATGGTGGATGGAGAGGCTTGTGAAGACAGGGTTGAGGGAACAAGGGAAGGTAGAGATAGACAGAAGCAGACGAAGGGAGGCAGGAGATCCTGCACCACCAACTCTGATCCTAACTCGCACGTTGTTGCCTCTGCAGCTGCCAAGATGGGGGAGGTGGCTGGGGAAATGTTTTAAATTCCTTCCCCTAAAACTGTTTTTCGATCCAAATAATTACGGATGGAAATAGAACCAGATGAATGGGGAAACAGATATTCCTTCTCTGCCTCTTCTCATTCAACAGCAATAGCTCAGACTAACTCACCCCCTTTTTGGGTCAAGGACTTGAGAGGTTGAAGCAACAGCAGTCACACTTTCAGACACACATATAAACACACACACACCATAAAGCAGAGCCCCTTGGGAGCCTGGGGAGCTTGGGAGGAAATACCATCCACAGCCACGGCACTGCAATTACCCACAGTAGGGTAATCACCAGCAAAATGAGGCTGGGTAGAACACTCAGGTGAGAGACGCCAGACGGCAATCAGACCGACGGGGGGAGAGAGAGAGGGCGAGGGACCGAGGGAAGGGGGTAGGGAGGGAAGGCAGTGAGAGGGAACTGAGAGCATGAGGAGAGGGCGGGAGAGAACAGGTAGAGAGAGGGAGGGAAGGTGGAAAGAGAGAGCAGAGGGGGGAGAGAGGGGGACATTTTCTTTCATTTTCTGTCAAACGGGAGCACCAGGGCCTTAATTACCAGCCATGTCTTTGGCCCTGTCTCCCAGCTCACCCAACCTGAAAGGTGTGTGGTGGGTCTGTATATCTCTGTGTATGTGTGTGTGCGTGTGTGTGTGTGTTGCGAGGGCGAGAGATAGAGGGAGGCAGAGAGAGGTTGGCAGCAGAGAGAGGAGAGAGGCAATGGTCATTTCTGTACAGTATTCAAAGCAGCCAGAGCAGCATGAGGTTCGACACGGTGACAGACTAGCAAGGTCTCACATTATTACAGTAATAATCTACACTATAGATCTCCACCTTACCAGAGTATGATGAGTCAAATACGAAACTTCTAACAATACTGCTCATAATTCCCATCTAGCCAGATTAATGTTACTGTGTGTCTGTATTTGAACAACTGGGTGTGTTGTGCAGAACATTTCTGTCCAGCCTTTTTCTTTTTATGACATGATACATGCAAATGAAATGTTGAAGTCTTTGTGTAGTCGTTCATGTGGACATTTTCTAAAAATGTGTCATTCATCACTTTGTCCTGCTCTTTATTCAAATCAGATCCCACCTGCTGTGGTTGCAGGGACATCTGTCTCTCTGTGTGTGTGTGTGTGTGTGTGTGTGTGTGTGTGTGTGTGTGTGTGTGTGTGTGTGTGTGTGTGTGTGCGTGCGTGCGTGCGTGCGTGCGTGCGTGCGTGCGTGTGTGCGTGTGTGTGTGTGCGTGACTGTGTGTGTGCTCTATAAAGACGTGACTTGTTGAGTAATGTACCTGAATTTGGTAGCTGCAGCAACAGAACATCTCTGAAACAAGGGTAGGGTTGGGGAGTAACTGTTTGCATGTAGTCAGTTACATGTAATCTGATGAGAAAGAAAATGGTAACTGTAATCAGTTACGTTACCAGCAAAAATATTATAATCAGATTACAGATGCTTTTGAAAAATGAGATGATTACTTCTTGGATTACCTTTAAAGGATGTTTTGCGATAAAATACATTATGTCACCTTTCTGTTTTCTCAATGACATTCAATTCAGCGTTGAAAAAAGGCGCATGTTTAAGTTTGTTCCACCTGAGCGAGTCAGAGACCACTATGATGACACACCAAATGCGTTTGATGGATCCTTTTTGTCTTCTTCTAATGCCTCTTAAGGCAAACGTAACCGAAAGTCATCAGATTACGTTACTGAGTTTGGGTATTCAAAAAATTACTTTACAATTGTGGACAGGTAACTAGTAACTGTAACAGATTGCATTTAGAAAGTAACCTACCCAACACTGAACATGGCAACATTAAATTGTGCATTTGTGTGTGTCTCCCTGATGTGTGTGGACATGCGGAGCTATGTCTCTCTCTCTCTCTCTCTCTCTCTCTCTCTCTCTCTCTCTGATTACACCCAGTCTGCAGTGCCCCTGTGATGAGCTCTATTGTTCTCCTGCTCTCTTTTCTCTCTGTCTGCTGTCTCCACTGTGCAGTGAGGAGTCAGTCTGCTACTGCTGCTGCTGATACTGCTGTTGGGTGTCTTTCAGAATATCAATGATACTTCTACAGACAAAAAGAAAGAAAGGGCTGACACGTGCCCCTCTGCCCTGCAGGCTTACCCCAGGGTGACAGCGGGCACAGCCCCCCATCAGGTACCCCCGCCTGGCAAACACACACACACACACACACACACACACACACACACACACACACACACACACACACACACACACATACACACATACACACATACACACCACTGGAGGGAAGATCAACCTACAATAGCTCTCAAACTGACAAACACACACACACACACACACACACACACACACACACACACTGGAGTGAAGAACAACCTACAATAGCTCTCAAACTGACACACACACACATACACACACACACAATCACACTCACAACTCACACACCATCGCAGGAAAGGAGGAAAACACCCACCCGAGTCTGTCATTGGTGACACCGCAACAGAATACAAAATATCATAAAAATAGCATACTGTATAGCTGAATCCTATGTACATCCCTGGATCACACTGTAGATTCATAACTCTTGATGGTAAGGGAGCGGTCGAAATGTACACAATTGTTACGTGGAGGAAAATCTGGGCATATTTTTTCAATTTCAGTCAGGGTTAGTATTTTTTATTCAGTCCAGGAGAGCGTCATGTCATTTGTAATCGATGAAATGTCATGTTGCTCAGTGATTGTGAATTAGTTGCTTATTACACTGTATATCGATGTGTGGCTGATGCTGTCCCTCATCTCTGATTATCAAGTGTGCCTAGTGTGATCTCAATCAAATGATCCTTAGTCTATATAATAATGTAGGCTATAGGCCTAGGCTTTACAGTGAATTCGGAAAGCATTCAGACCCCTTGACTTTTTCCACATTTTGTTAGGTTACAGCATTATTCTAAAATTGATTAAATAGCTTCTTTTTTTTAACGGAAAAATCACATTTACATAAGTATTCAGACCCTTTACTAGGTACTTTGTTGAAGCACCTTTGGCAGCGATTACAGCCTCGAGTCTTCTTGGGTATGACGCTTACAAGCTTGGCACACCTGTATTTGGGGAGTTTCTCCCGTTGTTCGCTGCAGATTGTCTCAAGCTCTGTCAGGTTGGATGGGGAGCGTTGCTGCACAGCTATTTTCAGGTCTCTCCAGAAATGTTTGATTGGGTTCAAGTCTGGGCTCTAGCTGGGCCACTCAAGGACATTCAGAGACTTGTCCTCGAGCCACTCCTGTGTTGTCTTGGCTGTGTGCTGTTCAGTTTGGCCGGGCGGCCAGCTCTAGAAAGAGTTTTGGTGGTTCCAAACTTCTTCCATTTAAGAATGATGGAGGCCATTGTGTTCTTGGGGACCTTCACTGCTGCAGAAATCTGTGCCTCAACACAATCCTGTCTCGGAGCTCTGCAGACAATCTCTTCGTGTGTGCCTTTCCAAATCATGTGCAATCAATTGAATTTACCACAGGTGGACTCACTTTGTCATTATGGGGTATTATATGTAGATTGCTGAGGATTTTTAGTTATTTAAATAAATAAATATTTAATGATATATTTAAGGCAGTAAAAGTCAAGGGGTCTAAATACTTCCTGAAGGCACTATACGAAGAGCATGCTCGGAGAAGCACAGGCAACGGTATACTTCTACAGGACTATATTTCGATGTTGTTGCACTGATGGGATGGTGTAAAGCTAGGCTATACTGCATTACACACTGCAATAGGCTATCCAAACCATGAGCCCTGGCCTGCCCTACTCTTGCTGACCAATGGCTGTGCTGTGTACGCTGGCACTTCACGAGGCAAAACAAACAATAAAAAATCAAATTCTGTGCCTGCAGACTAGGACTACTGATGTTCTGTTCAATTTGAAAGGGAGAATACGAAGACGAGAAGTAGGACCGGAGATAAGCTTGCTACTGCTAGAATTGATTTAAATTAAAAAAACAATCTGTTTCGTTGCCCATTGTGAAGCGATTTGTTGACCATATTCGAGTCATTTAGGTAACTTACGTTAGTATGAATCGACATTTAAATTGATTTAAATTGGTCTTCGTTTTCATTTGACTTTAATTAAGAACAAGAGGGCTTTGTGTTGGAGCCCATTTCTTCCTATTTAAGAAATAAGAAGTTTGCCTACCTGTTTGACAGACTGAATTACAGTCTACTATACATCGATTTTGTCAGCCAAGTCCTTCAGTCACGATGCACTCCTATCTCAGTGTCAGTGAATGGCTTGGTGTGTTAAGTTAAATGAGGGTATTGTGGTTTTTTGTTAAAGAAAATGACCAACAACAAAAAACATCCCTTGTGAGCTTAAGATAAAATCTAAATATAAAATATTAAAATATATTAAAATATAATAGAAAATAGAAAAAATGTACCTGATCATACAATATAAACCAATCTACACTCTTGAGTGTACAAAACATGAGGAACACCTTCCTAATATTGAGTTGCACCCCACCCATTTGCCCTCAGAACAGCCTCAAATCGCCAGGGCATGGACTCTACAAGGTGTCGAAAGCATTCCACAGGGATGCTGGCCCATGTTGACTCCAATACTTTCCACGGTTATGTGAAGTTGGCTGGATGTCCTTTGGGTGGCGAACCATTCTTGATACACACCGGAAAGTGTTGAGCTTGAACAAACCAGAAGATTTGCAGATCTTGAAACAAAGGCACTTCACTATCTGGTCTTGCCCTTCAACAAGGGATCATCAATAAGGGAGCATAGCTTTCACCTGGTGTATGTAGCCCTTTCCTGCAGTCAGTGACCAAAAGCACCTCCTTTGGTGTCATGGGTGGAATGTTATTAAAAAATTTCATAATTAATGATTATATGTTTTTGAACGACGAAAATCCGGTGTTTCTATGTCAAAACGTTTTGTTATACTTCAGTCTTCTGTGATGTATATAAAGTGTAATATTGGGATGCAAATTCAAAATTAACTCTATATCTGACATGGTAAAGTTGTCTTCTTTGTTTTGCCCGTAGCCATGTGTGAGATATATACTTTTGTTTCAAAGTAGATTTGTTTAAGACCACCAAGAATCACTTGTGAACCTGATTTATCCCACTGAAGTAAATGGTTAATGTTTTGTTCACTCAGTGTATAATGACGCTTTAGTCCGTAATGCTAGAAACAAGCTGTAAAATACCGGGGAACGATGTGACTCCGATGCATATGGGATGTCTTTGGTTTGTCTCTATGACATTCAGAGGCTGCCCTACAACCTTCTATAGCTGAGGAGAGAAAAAAATGTGCTTTGCTTGGGAAGTAATGTGTGATTCTGTCACTATCAATTCACGTTCAGCGTTTCAACAGGCTATTAAACAACATACGGACTCTAAATCAGTCAAGAGCAAGCCAGGTAGCCTAAGAAAGAATGAAATTGAATTATACAATGCATTTAGGCTGTATAAAATGTCATTTTAGGATTAAAGAATAATAAAACAAAAAATGCCTTACGACTTTGAATTCACTTTTAAAAACACGAGTTTGGCCAGTCTTTGATTTGAGGATCATGCGATGAGCGTATGCATGCCTAGTTTGATAATTTAGTCTAGCAGATGCTCTTATATTTCCATGCCTTAATCACAGGACACAAATCTATTTTGTAAATTAAATAAATTAGAAAAGGATAGTTTCCCAATTGAAAAACAAGTTACAAGTGCATATAGGCCTACCTGACGGCAAATTACGTTTTCTAATTCATTGATGATCAGATACTTCAGATGTAACTGGTTCTGTTGTCCCTTAATTCTTACAGTTGATGGACAACTTCAGATCTGTTCCAGACTTAGACTATCCTCTTTTTTTAACAATGGCCTGTATAGGAATCACAACGTCTGGTGCTGCAGAAGGGAGGACCATCCGTTTTCATTTCAGAGAGGTCTGATTTGATCCAGATATCCCTCATTCTTAAATGACGTACCGTCCCTATGTGGCCAAGTTGGTTAGGCATGAGATGCTTGCTTTCAGAAAAAAAACTTTGATGGTAATATGGAGTGGATTGAGCCCATTGTTCTTGGTCTCAATGAAACGTTTGACCCAAAGTCATTCTTGTAAATATCTGTGTGAATCATCTTCCTAGAACCCGATCACATTCAAGTCTATTGTTCTCCCATTACTAAAGAGTTCCCCTATTATGAAAGTGTAGCATTACCAATGGACTTTACGCAGCCAAAGTGTTTTAAAGGCCCAATACAGACGTTTTTATCTCAATATTAAATATTTTCTGGGTAACAATTAAGTACCTTACTGTGATCGTTTTCAATTCAAATGGTCCAAAAGAAACAGAACTAGCTTCTTCGCAAGAGCAATTTCTAAAGCAAGAATTTTGCTAGGACTGTCTAAGAGTGGTCTGATTGGGGAGGGGGAAACTGAAAACTAGCTGTTATTGGCAGAGAGGTTTGAAACTCTCTTTCGTATTGGTTTATTAACTAATTTACTGCCTGGTGATGTCACCAAAACTCCATCCCACAAAAACAGGCTGCTATTTCAGGCAGTATTTTCAAACTGCTCTTACACTATAAGGGCATTATCATAATTTTCACAATTTTACAGATTATTTCCAAACTTCCAAACTCTTAGTTTGGAAATATATATCAAACATAGGAATATCACGTTTTTGACAGACCTTGGCCTTTGATAAAATGTGATAACCCAAGTGGAGAGAGTTGATATGCGCATCTGTACTTAAAGGGCAATTCTGGCATTTTTCAACCTCATATTCATTATCTCCAGCACCATACCAGTGTCTACATATGTGAAAACGGCAAGTTTCTATAATCTGTGCTTAAAAAGATAACAAGAAAGGTCCTAAAAAATGCTTCTCTGTCACATCACAGGGTAGGATTAAAAGTACAAAAAAACAGTGATTTTCAAATCCTGCAATGAGTTTTTAGCCAGGGGGAGGATATTTTCTACAACAAGTTTTTAGCCAGGGGGAGGATATTTTCTACAACAAGTTTTTAGCCAGGGGGAGGATATTTTCTACGAGTTTTTAGCCAGGGGGGGGATATTTTCTACAACGAGTTTTTAGCCCGGGGGAGGATATTTTCTACAACGAGTTTTTAGCCAGGGGGAGGATATTTTCTACAACGAGTTTTTAGCCAGGGGGGGGATATTTTCTACAATGAGTTTTTAGCCAGGGGGAGGATATTTTCTACGAGTTTTTAGCCAGGGGGAGGATATTTTCTACAACGAGTTTTTAGCCAGGGGGAGGATATTTTCTACAACGAGTTTTTAGCCAGGGGGAGGATATTTTCTTGCTCTCCACGTCAACGGGAATCTCATAGTGTTTGAAAATAACAGTTTTAAAATGTGGTAACTGTTGATGATGTCATCAGTTAGAACTTTTTAACGGCACATATTTTTACACAAAACATAGAAAGTGCCCGTAGACTGGTATTGTATTGTACTGGTATTGTGCTGGAGATAATGAAAATGAGGTTGACAATTGGTAGAATTGTACTTTAAAATGATGCCCTCTGCCTAATGCCTTCTATTTGGCCTAATAGATATGAAACCCTACATACTGTATGTATGGATTACTGCAACTCGCTGTTGGCTGGGCTCCCTGCCTGTGCCATTAAACCCCTACAACTCATCCAGAACGCCGCAGCCCGTCTGGTGTTCAACCTTCCCAAGTTCTCTCACGTCACCCCGCTCCTCCGCTCTCTCCACTGGCTTCCAGTTGAAGCTCGAATCCGCTACAAGACCGTGGTGCTTGCCTACGGAGCTGTGAGGGGAACGGCACCTCAGTACCTCCAGGCTCTGATCAGGCCCTACACCCAAACAAGGGCACTGCGTTCATCCACCTCTGGCCTGCTCGCCTCCCTACCACTGAGGAAGTACAGTTCCCGCTCAGCCCAGTCAAAACTGTTCGCTGCTCTGGCCCCCCATGGTGGAACAAACTCCCTCACGACGCCAGGACAGCGGAGTCAATCACCACCTTCCGGAGACACCTGAAACCCCACCTCTTTAAGGAATACCTAGGATAGGATAAAATAATCCTTCTCATCCCCCCTTAAAAGATTTAGATGCACTATTGTAAAGTGGCTGTTCCACTGGATGTCATAAGGTGAATGCACCAATTTGTAAGTCGCTCTGGATAAGAGCGTCTGCTAAATGACTTAAATGTAAAAATGTAAATGTAAATGGAAATGTATGCTGATGTCATAGAGCCCATATTCATCAGAGTCGCAGAATTTGTCATCCATTTTAGCTGGGGCCTGCTCTGATTGGGACACCAAAGGCTACGTTTACGTTTGATCAATCAGATGAGCTCTGAATAATGTTATGTACGTCTGATAATGTAAGTTTGATTTATTTTGTATTATTTTTATTTCATTGCTATTATTATTAGACAGCAGTTGCCATATTGTTATTTTGACGAACTATTCATTTTTTAAATTGTTTTTTTATTTGGACACTTGAAAACGAGGTGGTGCATCTCAAGAGACTTTGCCCTGCAAAATTTAAAAAAAATGTAATAAATTACGTGAAAAGATCTAATGTGATTGGTCAAAAAATGTCAGAATTGGGCTGCCTGTCTAAATAGAACTAGAATTTCTGTCTACTGATATATTGTCTATGCTTGGTGCCACAAACAGTTTCAGCTGGGTGGCACCATGCCTGTTCTGCCAGTGAGTGAATTAGATAGGCATCATGTCTTCAACTGACAACATGCCAAACCAGACACTCCAAACCAGAGATATACAAAGGTTTACTGACACATAGCGCATTTATCACTCTTAATGTAAAACCTTTGCCAACTGTCTTAGAATTCACACAGTGGTAATTGCGCATCTGTTAAATTAAATATTGCCCTCTCTAAACAGGCGTTGCAGTTTAAGGCTATTTAGGAGGCTACAAGAAAAACTGTTGGTAAATGGACTGCAGTATAGTTTCAGCACGAGTAACCTCTATTTCCAACACCTTGGCAAAGCCAAGACAAATAGTGAAGAACTGCTTTCAATAATGATTGAATTCTCTACATATGCCAAACATTAAACCCACGCAGAAATGGAAGCTGCATTTTTTTTAAAAATCTGCTACTACTTGGTTTCTGTGGAACTGAGAAGAGTGTGAAACTCCGAAGCAGACGGCCCTTCCCCACCTCAGCCCTCTACTGCTCTCAACACCTGTTGGGAAAGTAGGAAAATATGCATTTTTGGACGAGCTTCAGAAAACGTGTTATATCGACGTCCTGCAGAGATTTGCCTGCTAAATCGAGGTTATTGTTTTTCTGAAAAAGACCAAATGTTGCTGTGCATGGGAGTATGAATGGGTATCTGTTGGAATACATCATTCTCTGTGTTTAATGGATGTTTAAATAATAGTGCGTTGCTTGACAAGTTAGACACTAGAGGTTGTGTGCGTGTGTGTCTGTGTGTTGGGGGTAGCTGAGTGGGCTCAGGTGGACTGTGGAATCTGCAGGAACTCAGCAGATGGACGTTTGGAGCAGCTTTGTGCCCTGCAGCACAACTCCCTGTGACACACACACACAAACCTCACACAAACCTCATACACACACACACACACACACACACACACACACACACACACACACACACACACACACACACACACACACACACACACATTCATATAAGCATACGGCGCATTCGGAAAGTATTCGGACCCCTTGACTTTTCCCCCATTTTGTTACGTTAAAGCCTTCTTATTCTAAAATGGATAAAATGATTTTGTCCCCTCATCAATCGACACACAATTTCCCATAATGACAAAGCAAAAACAGGTTTATAGAATGTTTAGCTCATTTATTAAAAATTAAAAACAGAAATACCTTATTTGCATAAGTATTCAGACCCTTTGATATGAAACTAAGAATCGAGCTCAGGTGCATCCTGTTTCCATTGATCATCCTTGAGATGTCTCTACAAATTGATTGGAGTCCACCTGTGGTAAATTCAATTGACTGGACATGATTGGAAAGGCACATATCTGTCCCACAGTTGGTCCCACAGTTGATAGTGCACGTCAGAGCAAAAACCAAGCCATGAGGTTGAAGTCCTTAGAGCTCTGAGACAGGTTTGTGTCAAGGCACAGATCTGGGAAGTGTACCAAAACACTTTTAAAGCATTGGACGTCCCCAAGAACAGTGGTCTCCATCATTCTTAAATGGAAGAAATTTGGAACCACCAAGACTCTTCCTAGAGCTGGCCGCCCGGCCAAACTGAGCAATCGGGGGCGATGGGCCTTGGTCAGGGAGGTGACCAAGAACCCGATGGTCACTTTGACAGAGCTCCAGAGTTCCTCCGTGGAAGGACAACTATCTCTGCAGCACTCCACCAATCAGGCCTTTATAGTAGAGTTGCCAGACTGAATCCACTCCTCAATAAAAGGTACATGACAGCCCGCTTGGAGTTTGCCAAAAGGCTCCTAAAGGACTCTCAGACCATGAGAAACAATATTCTCTGGTTTGATGAAACCAAGATTGAGCTGTTTGGCCTGAATGCCAAGCTCCACGTCTGGAGGAAACCTGGCACCATCCCTACAGTGAAGCATGTTGGTGGCAGCATGATGCTGTGGGGATGTTATCGGTGGCAGGGATTTGGAGACTAGTCAGGATCAAGGGAAAGATGAACGGAGTAACGTACAGAGATATCCTTGATGAAAACCTGCTTCAGAGCACTCTTGCTCTCAGATTGGGGCAAAGGTTAATCTTCCAAAATGAGTGGCTTCGGGACAAGTCTCTGAATGTCCTTTAGTGGCCAGGACAGAGCCCAGACTTGAACCTGATTGAACATCTCTAG
This sequence comes from Oncorhynchus nerka, assembly GCF_034236695.1. NCBI lineage: Eukaryota > Metazoa > Chordata > Actinopteri > Salmoniformes > Salmonidae > Oncorhynchus > Oncorhynchus nerka. The sequence goes on from NC_088407.1 coordinate 54,204,228, forward strand.
AAAGACCTGGAAATAGCTGTGCAACAACGCTCCCCGTCCAACCAGACAGAGCTTGAGATGATCTGCAGAGAAGAATGGGAGAAACTCCTCAAGTACAGGTGTGCCAAGCATGTAGCATCATACCCAAGACTCAAGGCTATGATCGCTGCCAAAGGTGCTTAAACATAGTACCTCTAAAGGGTCTTATATAAATGTGATATTTCAGTTTTTCTTTCTTTAAAATTTGCAACAATTTCTAAAAATTAGTTTTTGTATTTTGTGTAGATTGATGTGGAAAAAGAACAATTTAATGAATTTTAGAACAAGGCTGTAATGTAAAAAGTAATAAAAGACACACCCTCGTCCACTTCCCTCGGGGGAATCCCCGCAGCCATATTCGTCATCGGTCCACATGATTAGGCAAGCAAGGGAAGTTTGCCCCTAAGCCCTAGTTTTTTAACGGAGTTCGTGAGAGTACAATTATATTCACTTCTGGGCCTGAAACAACCCATAATTCATTTGCGATGATTGTACATCTGCTAAGAAAAGTCAGCCAAAACTTAAAACCTCAACGTCAATATGCAGTCAACATACAAGTGTAAGTAAAAACTAATAAAAATCAATTAGAAATGGTCCTACTAATGCACAAACACATCTCATATAAGTCATTTGTTGTTTTTGTTTGGCTAGCTTTTGGAAATTGTAGAAATAAAACATTTTACTTCTTCAGAAGTTCCAGGTAGGCAGGCTAACGTTAGTTAGCTAAATTGCTAGCTAGGTGTATATTAATAATTATATAGTTAATATAAGTAGATGTGCAATCATTATGGACTGTAGCGCATATAAAGCACCCACAAGCTACCAGTGGCTGATAACACAATCATCACGGGATGAACGAGTGACAAATTTTTAAAAATCATTCCTTCCTCCCTCGCCCCTTGCCCTGCAAGTGTATACTCGTCAGACGTCATGATGCGTCATCAGAAGTGTCCACTTAATTTGAGGTCTGAGGGGATAGGGTGTGTCTCTTTTAAGTGTTTGGAATGCAGCCAAAGGCTCCGAATGCACTTTATGTAGTTACATCCCATTGGAATAGTATCATACATTTGCAGAAAAACATTTTTGGAGAAGCAAGTACATTTTGACATTCCTTTAGGCTAGCAGTTGTCCACTCCATTCACAATAAAACCGTCTGTATTTCTCATGCCGACTAATAAGCTAAAGTGTGTTGTTGTCGTCTGGTTGTGTAAAGCAACGACGTCCATCTATTGTTCAGAACAGCCCTCTCCCTGACCTCATTTGGTGTCAACAGTAGCAGTCTGCTCAGTATACACAATATCACGTCTTTCTCCCCAAAAAAGCTTGGAGTACAGTGAGCCCCATGTGGCCGAGCTGTGGCAGAGTGTCCTTCAAATGTTTGTTTCTTTCTGTGTGTGAAGAGGAGATAGGGGAGATGCTCTACTGCTTCTATTTTACCAGATGTATCAGTATGTACTCTATCGATGGCTTCTTCCATATTTTTTTTATAGTCTATGGTCTCTCTCTATGCTCTCTGCCCTTCTCATCCACCTATATATTTTTTACTTTTCCCTTATTCTGCTTCATAACACACTCTCTCTCTGTCTCCCGCTCTCTCTCTCTCTCCGTCTAGCTGGCTCCCTAAGGAGTCTCCTATGCCAGGCTGGGCCACAGATCAGCAGCCAGCCAGCCAGCCGTGCTCTGCCCTCCTACCCTGCCTCTCTTTCTCTCTCTCTTTCTCTATCTACCTCTCTCTCTCCATCTCTGTCTCTTCCTTCGTGCGTCACTCGCTGCCCCTACGCCTCTCTCCATTTTTTCCTCCCTTGCTCTCTCTCGATCTCTGCTCCTCTGTCACACTCCCTAATGCCTCTGCTCCTTCCCTGCGTTATAACTGCTCTCCTTCCTACACTACTGCACATGTATGTCTGTCTGCCTGGAGGCAGATGTCTGTCCGTCTGCTACCTTGTGTCCTTGTCTCCATCGTATCTCCCTGTCTGTCTTCTTGTCTGCCTGTCATTACTACTGCTGGGGTAAAGGCATCCAAGGCCACCAACAGCAGCCTCGTCCTCAACAATCACCTCCTCTAGGCCCCACCGCTCATCACTCCCACTGCTTTTGATGCGCTGTTTTTCCATGGTGTTGTAGTCCCACTGCTGTTGCGGTTATTGTACTTGCCTTTCTATCATTATCTCCATCATCATAGCTGTTGTCTTCATTCACTAGAGATCCCCCACTGTTAAGCCTGTTCCTCTTCTCCCGCTGAATCTCCCCTTGCTGGATCCCTCCCTGACTAGCTGGCTCGTGGATATATTCCACAGACGAGCTGAAAACCTCTTTGCTCCTCTTTTTTCTCCTCTCTTTTCCGGCTCAGTCAGATTGCGTGGCTGCTCTCGACTGAACAATACGGGACTAGCGTGGCAGTCAAGGACGTCTCTAATTGCCACAGAACAAAAGACCCTGCTGTATTCCTTACTGAGAGAGAGAGAGAGAGAGACAGAGTGAGAGAGAGGGAGGGATGGAGAGAGAGGAAGGGGGGGATGGAGAGAGAAATAAATCTCAGTAAATCTCAGTAAGACCAAAATAATGGTGTTCCAAAAAAGGTCCAGTCACCAGGACCACAAATACAAATTCCATCTAGACACTGTTGCCCTAGAGCACACAAAAAACTATACATACCTTGGCCTAAACATCAGCGCCACAGGTAACTTCCACAAAGCTGTGAACGATCTGAGAGACAAGGCAAGAAGGGCATTCTATGCCATCAAAAGAAACATAAATTTCAACATACCAATTAGGATTTGGCTAAAAATACTTGAATCAGTCATAGAGCCCATTGCCCTTTATGGTTGTGAGGTCTGGGGTCCGCTCACCAACCAAGACTTCACAAAATGGGACAAACACCAAATTGAGACTCTGCACGCAGAATTCTGCAAAAATATCCTCCGTGTACAACGTAAAACACCAAATAATGCATGCAGAGCAGAATTAGGCCGATACCCACTAATTATCAAAATCCAGAAAAGAGCCGTTAAATTCTACAACCACCTAAAAGGAAGCGATTCACAAACCTTCCATAACAAAGCCATCACCTACAGAGAGATGAACCTGGAGAAGAGTCCCCTAAGCAAGCTGGTCCTGGGGCTCTGTTCACAAACACAAACACACCCTACAGAGCCCCAGGACATCAACAACAGCACAATTAGACCCAACCAAATCATGAGAAAACAAAAAGATAATTACTCAACACATTGGAAAGAATTAACAAAAAAACAGAGCAAACTAGAATGCTATTTGGCCCTACACAGAGAGTACACAGCGGCAGAATACCTGACCACTGTGACTGACCCAAAATTAAGGAAAGCTTTGACTATGTACAGACTCAGTGAGCATAGCCTTGCTATTGAGAAAGGCCGCCATAGGCAGACATGGCTCTCAAGAGAAGACAGGCTATGTGCTCACTGCCCACAAAATGAGGTGGAAACTGAGCTGCACTTCCTAACCTCCTGCCCAATGTATGACCATATTAGAGAGACACATTTCCCCCAGATTACACAGATCCACAAAGAATTCGAAAACAAATCCAATGTTGAAAAACTCCCATATCTTTTGGGTGAAATTCCACAGTGTGCCATCACAGCAGCAATATTTGTGACCTGTTGCCACGAGAAAAGGGCAACCAGTGAAGAACAAACACCATTGTAAATACAACCCATATTTATGCTTATTCATTTTATCTTGTGTCCTTTAACTATTTGTACATTGTATACATATAATAATATTTGTAATGTCTTTACTGTTTTGAAACTTCTGTATGTGTAATGTTTACTGTTAATTTTTGTTGTTTTTCACTTTATATATTCACTTTGTATGTTGTCTACCTCACTTGCTTTGGCAATGTTAACACATGTTTCCCATGCCAATAAAGCCCTTGAATTGAATTGAATTGAATTGAGAGAGAGATGGGGAGCGAAAGGGAGAGAGAAAGAGAGAGAAAGAGAGAGAGTGAGAAAAACAGAGAAAATACTAAATAATGACACACAATAACATGTTATTTTCATCAGAATAGAAGTTAGACTTCAACCTGCTTTTGTGCCCACAGGTGGAGGGAGACAGTTAATGGAATTTATATCACTTTTTTTCCTACCTGCCCACGGGCATGTGGAACAAGCCTCAGACAAACAACACAAAGATGATACCTCTATGTTGCCTATAGGCTCAGGCTAAGCCATGGCTTGGAGGCAGTTCATGAGAATGAGTGGTCCTTTCTTTTAGAATAACAACCCTTGAAAACGATTGATGATCAAGATGTTCAGTCTCCTTTTTCCAGTCCGTAGGGTTCCTGTCATCACACCGCATAGTGTGTTTACTGACTGATTCTCCTCCCACGTCAACACAGGAGCTGGATCAAACCACATCCACTGTTTCCTCTGTTAATCCCTCCCTCCTGAGGATTGGCCCCATTCAGAGGGACACACAGCAGCCTTTGGAATACAGGGATGTATGTAGCGATGTGGAGCTCTGCTCTCTTAATGACAAACCCACTGCATGTCTCTGTTGCCAGTGAAGATGTTATCTATGTCAGTCTTTGTTTCTCTTTCTCTCCTTCTGTTTTTCTATCTATATCTCCCATCCTCTTTCTTTCTCCTCCCCCATTCTTTCTTTCCGTTGCCCAAACGCATGAAGAGGCAGCTGTGCTCTGCTGTGCTACAACGTGTGCCAGTGGAACCCTCTGTTGTCTGTGCCTCGCGAGCCACGTCTGCTTTTGGCGAGAACTCATAATACTGCACCCCCCTCTATCTGCCCGTGTCTTCCAAACAGTCTCTCATCTCCTCTGAAACAGTAGCAGGGCAGTCAGAGATGAAAGAGACTGATGCCACACTCAGCCAGGAAAGAGTCAATCATCTCCCACTACACAGCTGGGTCCTGGAAGACATTAAGCCAAACCCCAATCACAATCACCACCAATTACTGAGCTGGGTGCACCACGAAATAAAGAAGGGAAAATGATGGTCCCATCTCATATAGCTATGTTGCAAATGCTCATTAACCCTTGGGTCGAGTGCATGAGATGGGCAGGGCTACAGGGTACTATAGTGCAGTGGGCTATGGCAGAGTCTCTAGAGCCAAGGCATGGAATTGATGGTCGAGGAGGCTCCAGTGGGTAAACATGGGGAAGGGGTCGACTCTTGTCTGGTCTACCCAGGGAGAGAGCACCCAAACAGGGGATGAGCGAGACAGAGCCAAGGCCTGCCTGCTGGAGCTGCTGGAGCAGTAATTAGATGTTCTGTGCTCGACGCCCACACGCATCAGATAACACACACCCTCCCTCCTTCCACAGACAGGGCTCCCCAGTGCCTGAGCTCTGGCTCTGTCTCCTGCTGCAGAAAACACACGCACACACAAACACATACACACACACACACACACCCTCTCTCTCGCCCTCTCTCTCTTTCTCTCTGCAGTCAGGATTCTGTGTTCCATACAGCAGGCCTCAGAGGACAGAATGAAACCAGAGAGAATCGTCTCCTCTGCTCTACTGAAACCACAGAGGCTTACGGTGTACGCCTCTTCAACCCAAACCTAAACACAGCTTTATAGGTCTGCCATGCCTACCATACAGCATGCCTAATAATCTATATCACCTAATGATCTGCATGACGTTCTGCAAATACATGAGCATACTTTATCCACAGTGCATGTCACAGTTGAAAGCACAAAAAAAGACCAAAGAATTGTCTATTGTTTATTATTATGCATCTTTGGTTACTGTTCGGTGGCATTTGCAAAGGTTGACAAGTGATTAAGTGAAAACTAATGGATGTTAGTCAAACAGGATGCTGTGTTCTGTTTTTCCATCATGGATTTGTTGGCTGAATCTGAATGTGAGCGAGTGAAATGGATGGCTATGTATGTGGTAGATGGCTCCATATTGTTGTTTCTCTCTGTTTCCTCATGTCTGGGGAGAGCAGAGCAGAGCAGAGAGGACGCTGTTGACTTGATAAAACCACAGCCCTTTTAATCACTCTTTCACACTTCAATGGAAATTCGTCGCTCTCCCCCTACAAAACATTGTTTCGCAGAATTATCATCTGCGAGCAGCATATCGGCTAATTATACATGCAAGGTAATGCTGGAAGCCGTTCTGCATATCTAATCATGTGCATGTGCTGGGCTGCTGAGGTCACATCTGTCCTAGCTGGCAGCTCTGTGATGTGTGTGATTTAACAATACTCTCTCTCTCTCTGTTGTGAAATACAACGGAGCTATGCATCTTCTCTATGAGAAATGATGCTATAAACGCGGCTTATATGTGCCAAAACATGTTAAAAATGCACACTTACAGTACTATGATTTGCATTATAATCTCAGTCTCTATGAAACGTATCACTTAGACAGACCGGTGCAATGTGCTACGCTATTTGCTAAGCTCACGTGTTATGATACAGAATAATGTATCCATACATTGCAGCTGCATTTTAAGACACCACCAACCCAACCATTGTGAAATGTGTGGGTGGAGCATTAAGGCCAGTATGTAAGCAGCTCATAGGCTCATCTGTGCTTTCAGGAAGGATTCACACCCTTTGACTTATTCCACATGTCGTTGTTGTGTTACAGCCTGAATTCAAAATTGATTTGAAAATTCTCTACACACAATAATGACAAAGTGAACACACGTTTATTGAAACTTAAATACAGAATTCATATCAGTATTCACATCCCTTTGCTATGACACTGAATTGAGCTCAGGTGCATCCAATTTCCTTTGCCCATCCTTGAGCCATCACGACAACCTGATTGGAGTCCACCTGTGGCCAATTCAATGGTTTGGACATGATTTAGAAAGAAACACACCTGTCTATATAAGGTCCCAAAGTTGACAGTGCACGTCAGAGCAGAAACTATACCACGAAGTCCAAGGAACTGGCCGTAGATCTCTGAGATAGAATTGTGAACGTTTTGAAAGTTTCCAAGAGCATAGTGGTTTTTGTCATTGGGAAAAAGTATGGACCTACCCAGACTCTGCCTAGAGCTGGCAGACCGATCAAACTGAGTAACCGGGCAAAATGGACGTTGGTCAGGGAGGTGACCAACAACCCAATAACCACTCGGACAGAACTACAGAGTTCCTTGGCTGAGATCAGAGAACCTGCCAGAAGGACAACAGTCTCTATTACACTTCACCAATCTGGGCTTTATGGGTGAGTGGTCAGACGGAAGCCACTCCTAAGGAAAGGCACGACAGCATGACTGGAGTTTGCAAAAATGCATGTGAAGGACAGATCATAAGGAAAAAGATGATGTGTTCTGAAGAGACAAACATTCTACTCTTTGGCCTGAATGCAAAGCGCTGTATCTGGAGATAACCAGGCACAGCTCATCACTCGTCTAACACCATCCCTACTGTGAAGCATGGTGGTGGCAGCATCATGCTATGGGATGCTTTCCAGCAGCAGGGACTATGAGATTGGTAAGGATAGGGGAACAATGAATGGAGCACAATAGAGACAAATCCTTGACGAGAACCTGTTTCTGAGTGCAAATTACCGTAGACTGGGCAAAGATGTACATTCTAACAGGACAATGACCCCAATCATACTAGTGTTGAACGGTATACTAATACTTCAGCACTTATAAACAAAACAAACAAAAAAACAGTTCGGTACTAGGATTTTTGTTACGTTCGGTATTTCTGTCAAATGTGTCTAACGTGATTGAGCGGATCAAGTCTGTATCGGTGTAGACCCTTTATAGCGTGAAGAGCAGGATGGGGACAGGGAGAGCAGGTGGCTGAATAGTGGTGACTATTGTCCTGTCTTTCATTTTTTTCCATAATGTTCCTATACTGCCTGTGTCTGAGTGATGGAAGCGGGTAGAACAGGGCATGTCTTGGACGTGACTGAGGTCCCTGATGATCTTCTTGGCCTTCCTGTGACACCTGGTGTTGTAGGTGTCCTGGAGGGCAGGCAGTGTGCTCCCAATGTTGCGTTCGGCTGAGCGTACCACCCTCTGTAGCACCTTGCAGTCCACGGCGGTGGTGCAGCTGTGATGCAGCCCGATAGTATGTTATCATTGGTGCTCCTGTAGAACACTGTGAAGGCCTTCGGGTACAGGCAAATTTTCTTCAGCCTCCTGAGGTTGAAGAGTCGCTGTCATGCCTTCTTCACCAAGGTGTCAGTATGGTTTGATCATTTCAGCGCCTTGGAGATATGTACTTTGAGGAACTTGAAGTTTTCGACAGTCTCCATGGCAGCCGTGTTGATAATGTGGGATGTGGGAGTGCCCATTCTGGTTCCTCCTGTTTTCTGATGTTGGAGGAGAGGTTGTTTACCTGGCACCACACCGTCAGAGTGCCTTCCTCCTCCCTGAAGGCCGTCTCAACGTGGTTGGTAATCAGGCCTACTACTGTCGTGTCGTCAGCTAACTTGATGATGGTTGGACCTGTGTGAGGCCACGCAGTCGTGGGTATACAGGGAGTACAGGAGGGGACTGAGGACGCACCCTTGTGGGGCTCCTGTGTTGATGACCAGTGTGGAGGAGGTAATGTTGCCTATTTTAACCACCTGGGGGCGGCCCGTCAGGAAGTCCAAGACACAGTTGCATAGGGAGGAGTTCAGTTCCAGGGCCGTGAGCTTTGTGGTGAAGAGGGCACTATAGTAGTGAAGGCCGAGCTGTAGTCGAGGAAAAGCATCCTCACATATGCATTTATTTTGGCCAGCTGGGTGAGGGCAGTATGCAGACCATAACGCAAAATATGCTGATTTCTCCCTCGCCACCAAAACCTCAGTCACTTCTTGGTCTTCCTTTGCCTCCCATCTGGTTTCCACTAGATTCCATAGCCACAAAGTCAGATTCCACAGCCACGTTCTGCCCCGTGAATGATGTCATGAATTTCTTCAAGAGAGAGGGCACACTTTTGAAAATAAGAGATTGCTTTTTCTATGCAAATGTGGTTCATCAGTACAATGAAATAATATGTTCTCTTAGTAGTTGCCAATAAAATATGTCCTAAATGGAAGGTATTGTTTGTCATCTGTAGCCCCATGAAATCAGCTGAAACAAGCTCAATAACTCAATGCATGCACACACTTCTTTTAGATAATATGCATTCACCTGTATTGTGAACAGACCTAAGCTACATCTTCATTTACCCAGTTTATCAATAGATATTTACCATTAAAAAAATAATAATATGTAATAATGATACTGACCTATGATTGAACAGAGCAGTAGCTCTCTCTAGATCAAGTGCCATTCTGTGACTTATGTTAAAATGCCTTTTTTTTGTGGTATCATTTTGGTATTGAGCATTGTGATGGTATCAAGCACTGTGACACTAAGCTTGGTATCAGTATTGAAGTCTACATTCAAAACTAATGCATACAGCCAAAGCAATGCTGGAATGGATTCAGAACAAGAACGGGAAAGTCCTTGTGTGGCCCAGCCAAAGCCTAGACTTGAATCCCATTGAAAATCTGTGGAAAGACTTGAAGATTGCTGTTCACCGCTGCTCCCCATCTAACTTGACAGAACTTGAGTAAATCTGCAATGAAGAATGGGAGAAAATCCCCAAATACAGATGTAAGAGGCTGATACAGACGAGACGACTCAAAGCTGTAATCGCAGCCAAAGGTGCTTCTGTTGACTCAGGGGTGTGAATACTTATGTAAATGAGATATTCCTGTATACAGTTGAAGTCAGAAGTTTACATACACCTTAGCCAAATACATTTAAACTCAGTTTTTCACAATTCCTGACATTTATTCCTAGTAACAATTCCCTGTCTTAGGTCAGGTAGGATCAGCACTTTATTTTAAGAATGTGAAATGTCAGAATAATAGTGGAGAGAATGATTTATTTCAGCTTTTATTTCTTTCATCACGTTCCCGAGTGGGTCAGAAGTTTATATACACTCAATTAGTATTTGGTAGAATTGCCTTTAAATTGTTTAACTTGGGTCTAACATTTCGGGTTGCCTTTTACAAGCTTCCCACAATAAGTTGGATGAATTTTAGCCCATTCCTCCAGACAGAGCCAGATTTGTAGGCCTCCTTACTCGCACACGGTTTTTCAGTTCTGCCCACAAATGTTCTATAGGATTGATGTCAGGGCTTTGTGATGGCCACTCCAATAGCTTGGCTTTGTTGTCCTCAAGCCATTTTGCCACAACTTTGGAGGCATGCTTGGTGTCATTGTCCATTTGGAAGACCCATTTGCGACCAAGCTTTAACTTCCTGACTGATGTCTTGAGATGTTGCTTCAATATATCCACATAATTTTCCTACCTCATGATGCCATCTATTTTGTGAAGTGCACCAGTCCCTCCTGCAGCAAAGCACACCCACAACATGATGCCACCACCCCCGTGCTTCACGGTTGGGATGGTGTTCTTCGGCTTGCCAGCCTCCCCCTTTTTCTTCCAAACATAACCATGGTCATTATGGCCAAACAGTTCTATTTCTGTTTCATCAGACCAGTGGACATTTCTCCAAAAATATGATCTTAGTCCCCATGTGCAGTTGGAAACCGTATTCTGGCTTTTTTTATGGCAGTGTTGGAGCAGTGGCTTTTCCTTGCTGAGCGGCCTTTCAGGTTATGTCGATATAGGGCTATTGACTCAAATGATGTCAATTAGCCAATCAGAAGCTTCTTAAGACATTAGATAATTTTTTTAAAAATTTCCAAGCTGTTTAAAAGCACAATCAACTTAGTGTATGTAAACTTCTGACCCCCTGGAATTGTGATACAGTGAATTACAAGTGAAATAATCTGTCTGTAAACAATTGGAAAAATGACTTGTGTCATGCACAAAGTAGATGACTTGCCAAAACTATAGTTTGTTAACAAGTGTGGTTGAGTGGTTGAAAAATAAGTTTTAATGACTCCAACCTAAGTGTATGTAACATTTCAAAACCATGTTTTCACTTTGTCATTATGGGGTAATGTGTGTAGATGGGTGAGAGAAAAATATATATTTAATCCATTTTGAATTCAGGCTATAACACAACAAAATGTGGAATAAGTCAAAGGGTTGGAATAGTTTTTGAAGGCACTGTATGCAAACACACACACACACACACACACACACACACACACACACACACACACACACACACACACACACACACACACACACACACACACACACACACACACAGACCACCAGCCTGTGACAGGGTCCTCCGGGGAGCTGAGGAGCAGAGGCATAAAATTGACTCACCCAGACGGACACACACACACGAGCACGCACCCAGAGCCGTCACATAACATCACAGCCTAGCCAGCCGTCAGATAGCATCAGGCCCATGCCTATAGACCACTGCTGACAGGTGTGTCCGCCAGTCACGCACAGCCAACACCAACCAGACCTTCACCCCTGTGTCTGTGTGTCTTTGTGTCTGCGTGTCTATGTGCAACTAGCTCTCATAGTCTCATGTCAGAATTAGACGTTTATCCATGTTTCTTAAACATCAAATGTAGAAGTTGTTGCAAATGTCAAATTTTGAAGTGTTTAAGGTTAAGTTTAGGCTTTCACTCCAAAATCTTTAGGTTACGGTAAGGGTTAAGGTTAAGATCAAAAACAACTTCCTATCACTGTATTTGAACTTGAAACCTTTGGAATCAGACAGAGATACGTATGTTCATCTGCCATCCCTGTTTACAATTCTGTAGCAAAACCTGAACCTACTTGAAGGTAACAACTTTCACTATCCCAATGTCCTCAGACATGGATGGACGTCGAATACTGACTTGTATCACGGATGACCTGACTTTTCTGTGTGTGCATGTGTGTGTGTCTCTGTGTGTCTCTGTGTGTCTATGCTCTGTGTGTGTGTCTCTGTGTGTCTATGCTCTGTGTGTGTGTCTCTGTGTGTCTCTGTGTGTCTATGCTCTGTGTGTGTGTCTCTGTGTGTGTGTCTCTGTGTGTCTATGCTCTGTGTGTGTGTGTCTGTGTGTCTATGCGTGTCTATGCTCTGTGTGTGTGTCTCTGTGTCTGTGTGTCTATGCTCTGTGTGTGTGTCTCTGTGCGTCTCTGTGTGTCTCTGTGTGTGTGTCTCTGTGTGTCTCTGTGTGTCTCTGTGTGTGTGTCTCTGTGTGTCTCTGTGTGTCTATGCTCTGTGTGTCCTGGTCTGCGCATCACAGGAGGTTGGTGGCTCGTGGAGGACGGGCTCGTGGTAATGGCTGGAGCGGTATAGGTGGAATGGCATCAAATACATCAACATGCTTGGTTTGAGAAGTAGGGGAGGGAGGTATGAGAAAGAGACAGAGGCTCCGTTTCAGACATTATTATGAGCCGTTCTCCCCTCAGCAGCCTCCACTGGTGTGCGTGTGAGTGTCTGCGTGTGTGTGACCCTTGCCTGACAGGCAGCCCTGCCTCGCACTACAGGGAGGGGACAGAGGGGCCGTCATGCCATACTGAGCCTCAGTCATGTCAGGGCTAATATACTGCACTGTATGCAGGGAGAGACGCTGCCGTGAATACTATATGGGACGTTACAGCAATGCAGTGAATTAGATGAAAGATTTTTGGTAAAATGCTGCTGCTTCCAATCAATACCATCTAAGAACTGAATTATGTTGGATCAGTGCTTGAGGAAATGTATACTTTTCTGTTATCATCCACTATCCACATAGAAATGTCCACGAAGACATATATACTAAACAAAAATGTAAACGCATCATGCAACAATTTCAAAGATTTTGCTGGGTTACAGTTCATATGAGGAAGCCAGACAAATGAAATAAATTCAGTAGAACTTGATTTATGGATCTTACATGACTGGGCAGGGGTGCATTGAATTATCTGGCAACAGCTCTAGTGGACATTCCTGCAGTCATCATGACCATTTTACACTCCCTCTAAACTTTAGAAATGTGTGGCACATTTTAGAGTGGCCTTTTATTGTCCCCAGCACAAGGTGCACCTGTGCAATGACCATGCTGTTTAATCTGCTTCTTGATATGCCACCCCTGTCAGGTCGATGGATTATCTTGACAAAGGAGAAATGCTCACTAACAGGGATGTAAACAAATTTGTGCACAACATTTTATAGAAATGAGCTTTTTGCGCATATGGAACATTTCTGGGATCTTTAATTTCAGCGTGTGTGTGTGTGCGTGTGTGTGTGTGCGTGTGTGTGTGTGTGTGCGTGCGTGCGTGCGTGCGTGCGTGCGTGCGTGTGTGTGTGTGTGTGTGTGTGTGTGTGTGTGTGTGTGTGTGTGTGTGTGTGTGTGTGTGTGTGTGTGTGTGTGTGTGTGTGTGTGTGTAGGAATGGGGCAGAGGAGACCAGAGGGCAGCAGTAGAATGGATTGTGTAAACATATCAGATAGGAACGCCCCTCACACTCCAAATCAGCCCTGGAGCAATCCTAACCCCAAATAACTCCAGTGTTAAGAACAACAAGAGGTCCATAATTGTAATGAATATCCCAATTACTTTTTACAATTTGTTCACAAACAAACACACACATGCATACAGACACACACACACGCGCGCAAACACACACACGCACACTGGCCGCTACAAAGCCCACACAGCGCTTTTACAGATCAAATAATCCTCCATTCCATCTGTTACATGTTTCTCCAACACAGACGAAGGGTGCCCAGCAGACCTTGAGATAGAGGCACAGCAATGTGTGAAATAATGATTTTCTGAAATATGGACGCTCATTATCCCTGAGGAAACGGCATAAAATAAGTGGCAGTATGGGCTATAGAGACCTACTGATACGCAAAACAGACACGAAGTGTCATGTATGCTAAACTGAAAATGTGATATAGGTTTGTATATGGATGTTGGTGTTTTTGTGGTGTGTATTTGTAGTATTTCCTGTTTTGTATCTAAAGGATGATATTCAGTGTAGCATCTTAATGGCAGCGAGGCAGAGCAAAGGAATGTAGAGTCTGTTATGCAAGATGGAAATGAGCTTGCCACGCTTTGCTGTACAGAGCTATTTTAAAACGGCTCACATCAGAAAACTCTGGGCCAAGCGGGAAAATGAGGTCACTACAAGAGTGGGGCAGCACCTTCTTTTGGGATGAAACAGAGACCGTGGTAAAAAAAAAAGAAAAAAAGACGAGTAGACTGTAGCAGTGTAGGCCTACTCTGGGTGGATTTATATACACTGAATCTATGAAAGGAATCATTTGTTTGGCATTATGAGCAAAGAGGTGAGACTTATGTGAAATGAGATCCTTCCTAACAATTTGCTACATGTTTAAGTGGAAGCATTAGGGAAAGTATCGGCAGGTTTCGTTTGGGAATGGGAGGATGGGGAGCACATGGAAGGAGAGGAAATGAAGAGAGAGAGCACATATGGTATAGGAAGAGAGGAAGAGAGGGGTTGTAAAAAAAGAGAGTTGTAAAAGGATAGAGATGTGAATACAGAAAGATATAGAGAGTGGAGGGAGGTAGAGAGAAGGAGACAGAGGGGTGGAGAAGTAGGGGAGGGAGGTATGAGAAAGAGACAGAGGGCTTGAGAGGGGCCCCGGTGGTGTCGTGTCAGCGGTTTCTGGGGATGTGGGTGAGGCCCCCAGGTACCAGGTGGAACTGCCCTACTTTGAGGAGCTGTATCTGTCCTCTAGCACTCTTCCAATCCCAACCAACACACTCTTTCTCTCCCTCCCTCTCTGTGTGTCTTTCTCTCCCTCCCCCTCTCTCTGGCTCTCTCTATATCTGTCTCGATCTGTCTATCTCTGTCTGTGAGTGTGTTTGTTTGTGTGTCTGTAGAATTGGGAACTGAAAAAACTTGGATGTCGGGTTATCCAATACAAGGCAGCACGTATAATCTATGAGGAAGTAAGTGTACTATAGGCTGAGTTTATAGACTACATCCAACCTCCTCACTTTGCCAAATAGTCAATTGTAAAAACTGTTTTGTATACATTGAGTGCACAAAACATTAGGAACATCTGCTCTTTCCATGACTTAGACTGACCAGGTAAATCCAGGTGAAGCTATGATCCCTTATTGATGTCAGTGTAGATGAAAGGCAGGAGACAGGTTAAATGATTTTTAAGCCTTGAGACAATTGCAACATGGATTGTGCATGTGTGCCATTGAGAGGGTGAGTGGGTAAGACAAGTGCCTTTGAACTGGGTATGGTAGTAGGTGCCAGGCGCACTGGTTTGAGTGTGTCAAGAACTGCAACGCTGCTGGGTCCATTCCTCCAGCTCCAACAGTGTATTGGAATATACTGTAGTCTGATGACAGCAGTGGAAGCTGCTGAGGGGAGGACGGCTCATAGTAATTGCTGAAATGGAGGGAATTGAATGGTACTGTATAAAATACATTTGGAAACCATTCCATTCACAACATCCCAGCCATTAAACACCTCTCCAGACATTATTATGAGCCCTCCTCCCCTCAGCAGCCTCCACTGGATGACAGGTAAATGTTGTTCTTTGTCTCCACACCAGTCACACTCTTCACACTAGGATGCGTAAGCTAACGTCGCTAAAGGGTCAACCACACTCTATCTACCCTGTTAGGGATGTGTTAATGTAACCAGTGGCAATCCTGACAACAGCACACCTGCTCTGATTGTTATATAGGTGTTTTTTCATCATGTATGGCCTTGTTGTAGGGTTGAAACAAAGGTTCATCAGTTCAACATCACAAGTGGCTAACCATTCACATCTCTGCAATAATGTACTCATTATAACAGTAAACAGTCGAAACAGGATTATTGAAGTGTAGTACCATAACAATGGGTTTGTTTGTTTGGATACATTTGGTCGTATCTCATTCAGACAGATATAGTTTAATCAGACAGTACGAATGTAGAGAAGCTTCTAACTAAGAAATCACCTTGTCTTTTTTTGAAGAGGTTGCATGATTGTGTGTTGTTCATTGGAACCTGTCTGCGCTGGGTTTACCGATACATTTGTTTCTTTAAACTGCAGCTGTCTTCCCCCATGAAGGGCTCCAAAAAGTGGCTTGAAAACAAATCGATCGCTTATTCTTACCAGCCCAATCTCAACACTTCAAAGGGAGTTTTGACACATCATCAAAAATAAGTGCACGCCAATTGTTGCCTGAAACAAACATAGCAGCATTCCTCAGTTCAGAGTTTGATTTGTCTAGTCGAGGCAGGTAGTAAGTGGTCAAATTGAACCCAAATCATTAAAACATATGTTGGCCAAACAATGGCTCCCTGTCTAGAACCTGCTACTGTACTATTGATCTGAGCTGTGTGTGTGTGTGTGTGTGTGTGTGTGTGTGTGTGTGTGTGTGTGTGTGTGTGTGTGTGTGTGTGTGTGTGTGTGTGTGTGTGTGTGTGTGTGTTATGAAGCTGTGTTGGGATGAGCCTGTCATTCCTAAGGAGGCTAGTGAGTGCTCCTGTCCTGTCATCCTGTGACACCTCTCATTTGCTGCTATCCTCTGAACTGGAGCCGAAGGCTGGGGACAGACCACCCTCAGACACACAATGACTCAAACACCGTCACGTCCAACAGTCCAGACACACACACACACAGCAGAAGCAGCAGCAACTCTAGTTTTGAATTTTCACATACACAAAATTAAATGCATTTGTTTGGCATCTATTTAAGAAGGAAAATCATTGGGAACAAATGATCTTTTACAATAATGACCCAGTAAAGTCTGCATGACTTTTCACTTTTGCCATAATTGTTCAAAGGCTGTTTTGTTTGTATGTTCTGCATGTAACATAGTCCTCCTAAGTGTTATACTGAAGCTGCCTCATTGGCCAGGTCTCCCTTGGAAGAGATTCATGGATTGTTTGATGGAGGTAAAGGTTAAATCAAATAAGAAAAGAAACCATGCATGTATCCACTACATGCACAGCCATATTCAACAGTCATTCCTTCTTCCCCCTTCATGCCTCTTCCTCCCACAATCTGTCCATTCATCCCATCTGGTGTCACTTGCCATTATCAATTACCCATTAGACAGTGTAATATTCGCCCAATATTGCCACCGCGCAACTGGGAGATTTTACAGTGATCAAAACCGACAAATCCGATTTGAAGACCAGACACACATAAGGAGCGGGCGCCCTCCCCAATCTAACTAATGAATAATGGATTGGCGTCTTCTAATCGTTTTCCAATGTCGCACCGCTTTCCCCCAGCCAAGCACGAGGTAGGGGGGGGATTACCTTCTCCCTTCATTTTCCACCTTTAAAAAAAAAAAATCTCTTTCCTCTTTCTTTCAAGTGACAGAAGCACACACCTCAAGTGTAACAGACACCTAATAGGAAGAGGTTAAAAAAAGCCAGCAGGCACGCTGGCATTAGCATGTCTGAGATATCTTAGCGATGCCTCTCTCTCTCACGAAGAGGTGGAAGGACGGGGGAATAGAGAAAACACTACAGGTGAGGCTTACAGGGACAAATATTAAAAATGCTGTCCCACCATTTGGTCGGTCCTCTGTTAGCGAAGCAAGCTAAATACTGATTATGATCAACTTAAACGCGTATAATTGATTACCATCAGTGACAACACTCAAATATCGGATTGATCATAATGATATTATGAAGTTAACAGGCTTAACTGCAGGTCCCTATGCACTTTGTTAAGTTCTCTGAGCTGCGTTTGTTTACTTAACGGTAGAAGGCCAAACCAGGTTATGAAAATTCTTATTTACGCCTGCCTGCCTGTCTGTCTGCCTGCTTGTCTGTCTGCTTGCGTGAAATAGGTCAGTGCAGCTCCTGAAATGGAACAGCCCTCGCACTGTTAATACCTTCGTTGGCTTGAATTTGTGCTGGCTAACGCTCTGAAAACATAACCCAGGAGGAATGTGACCAATCGAGCTCCTATCCACTGCATTATCAGCCAGCCACAGCCAGTGTAGCTCGTGCAGTTGTGTCTGGTAGTGACAACGTTGGATGGGCGTGGGTGCTGGGTGCCAGCCCAGCCCTGATTAGGTGAGTGGTGTCCCAGGTGATGAATGCCCGTGGGGACTTGTTGTGCCACAAGGTGAAAGTGTCCATTAATCACTGAGCTCCTCCGCTCTCCTGGCTTTCCCATTACCCTGCACACGCTCCAACAGGCCTGATTGGTTTTTAATTGGCCTGCCCTCCAGGAAATACATCATGTTTCCCCCCAGAAAGCCAGGAGACGTGGGGCTGCTATAGGGTCGCTTCCGTCCCAGAGAGGAAAGGGCTGGAGAGGAGAGGATAGCGAGGTAATGTGTTCTTAGACAGATGACCAATTCCAAATAAACACCCATAGTCCTATTCCTCTAGGCACTTCTGGTAAAATCTCCAATGATTGGATAGGTATTAGTAATCTGCTAGCTTAATCTGGCCCTCTAATAACATTTTACAACCAACTATCCATATGTGGGGAAGTTTGGTGGACTCACTCTTCAGCACATTGACTCTTAAGCCTTACAGAAACCTGGCATGAACCAGTGAGGCACACTAGAGCCCACTCTCTCACATCACTGAAGGACCAGTATTGACAGAATTTACCTTGGATTTATCCTATCACAAAACCAGCCGAACCACAACATTCAGTGATCGCAAGAGCACATCAATGTCTCTTCAACATCCAGCCAGTGGTTTACGAGTGGACATAGTCATAATTCAAATGTTTAAAATTAATCCAGACCACGGCCTAATTGATTTTATCCTGGTTATGAATGATCATAAGCATAAACCTCCATCCCTCATCATTCTGATGTACAGTATATGTAGTTTATAAATACAGCGTGCGTCAGATACTGTGTCATGGGCGGTGCTCTGAGGGGGCTAGCTAGCTGTAAGCTTGTTTATCTGTCTCCACAGGGGGATTGTGTGATCCTCTCCTGGGCGGTGTAGATAGGCCCTTGGGTGGCCTGGGGTGAACACGTTCTACAGGGAGGAACACCCTCATCCAGGGCCTTATTCATCAACTCACAATCAGACAGACACACTGTCATGTGACCAGCCAACTCTGCCTTGTTCGTGTCAGACTGCTCTAGTACAACTATAGACATTGTGTAATTAGCATGTGCCGCCTTCCAGAGAAATATCAGCACGTGGCCTATTCCAGAGGATGTCCGATTTGCACCGGATCCACTTGTCCAAACTGTCCCATGTAATTCTTGATTGTTTTTTTCATTGAATTGAGTAGGCCTATGTGACGGAATCCTGGTGGTTTCTATTGTGGGCGTGGAAATATTTCAACATCGTGTCTAGACGCTAAAAGGCTACAACGATCACTTATGCTTGGCTGACAAACGTGTAGGCGTCCCCATAGGTCTAACATTTAAACTGAGGAAATGTGAGCCGTCCCTCCTAATGAAAAGGCCCCTCATCATGCGGAGGTGAGCTGCTGGACTACGCACTTGCACTTGATATACGCTTATGGATGAGAAAGTGAACTTGCCATTTCCAAACAAATAGCTCAGTGGGGAATGGGGATTCCCTGCTTTGTGAGGGTTTCATTAAATAGGCCTAGGCACTATCATTTTTATTGCACATTTAATTAAAATGTCGCACAGCTCAATTTCAATTAATTGGCACAAAACGTGCGTCAGAGCGTGCATAGCACAGGTAGTGGTCGCCTAAATTCACAGTAGTAAACTAGGCCTAATATATAGGCTAGCATGCGGATGGTGGATTAGGCATAATAGCCCAGCCTATGAATTCACTTCTAATTTACACACCATCCCTGTTCCCTTCTTACACAATTCATGCATCTCCGCTGGCATCCCCCACTAACCTCTCTCTCTTCCATCCTCTGTATTCCTTTAAAGCTCTTAAACCATTCTCCTAGCCCAATGCTTGTCCCAGAAGTAGCAATACATAGTCGTTTGGTCACTTATTTTGAGCAATTAAAAATATATATGCAGTGCCTTCAGAAAGGATTTTGTTGGGTTACAGCCTGAATTCAAAATGGATTGAAAAAATAAAAAATATCACCCATCTACACACAATACCCCATAATGACAATATTTTTGAAATATTTGCTAATTTATTGGAAATTAAATACAGAAATATTTAATTGACATAAGTATTCAATACTTTGTAGAAGCACCTTTGGCAACGATTACATCTGTGAGTGTTTTGGGGTAAGTCTCTAAGAGCTTTGCACACATGGATTGTACAATATTTGCCGATTATTATAAAAAAATTATTCAAGCTCTGGCAAGATGACTGTTGATCATTTCTAGATAGCCATTTTCAAGTCTTGCCATAGATTTAAGTTAAAACTGTAACTAGGCAACTCAGGAACATTCAATGTTGTCTTGGTAAGCAACTCCAGTGTAGATTTGGCCTTGTGTTTTTGGTTATTGTCCTGCTGAAAGGCTATTTGGTCTTCCAGTGTCTGTGGTAAGCAGACAGAACCAGGTTTTCCTCTAGGATTTTGCCTGTGCTTATAGCTGTATTCCGTTTATTTGTATCCTAAAAAACTCCCTTGTCCTTGCCGATGACAAGCATACCCATAACATGATGCAGCCATCACCATGCTTGTAAACATGAAGAGTGGTACTAAGTGATGTGTTGTGTTGCATTTTCCCCAAACATAACGCTTTATTTCTTAGCTATTTTTGTTGCAGTATTACTTACGTGCCCTGTTGCAAACGATACATGTTTTGGAATATTTTTATTCTGTACAGGCTTCTTTTCACACTGTCATTTAGGTCAGTATTGTGGAGTAACTACAATGTTTTTGATCCATCCTCAGTTTTCTCATATCACTGCCATTAAACTCTGTAAATGTTTTAAAATCACCATTGGCCTCATGGTGAAATCCCTGAGCAGTTTCCTGTCTCTCCGGCAACTGAGTTAGGAAGGACGCCTGTATCTTTGTAGTGACTGGGTGTATTGATACACCATCCAAAGCCAAATTAATAACTTCACTTTGCTCAAAGGGATATTCAGCGTCTGCTTTAAAAAAATTTTACACATCTACCAATCGGTGCCCTTCTTTGCAAGGCATTCAAAAACATCCCTGGTCTTTGTGGTTGAATCTGTGCTTGAAATTCACTACTCGATTTGAGGGACCTTACAGATAAGTGTATGTGTAGTGTACAGATATGGGGTAGTCATTCAAAAATCATGTTAACCACTATTATTGAACATGGAATGAGTCCATGCAACTTATTATGTGATTTCTTAAGCACATTTTTACTCCTGAACTTATTTAGGCTTGCCATAACAAAGGGGTTGAATACTTATTGACTCAAGACATTTCAGCTTTACATTTTTTATTCATTTCAAAATGTTCTAGCTACAAAATGTCACTGTGACATTATGGGGTATTGTGTGTGACACCAAATCTAAATGTAATAAAATGTTAATTCAGGCTGTAACACAACAAAATGTGGAAAGAGTAAAGGGGTGTGACTACTTTCTGAAGACACAGTATTGTAATAAACAGGAATCCTCTTTTCTCCCTGCTCCCAATATTTACGTTTACAATTAAATGTATTACATCAGAATGCCCAATGTTAGAATGTTTCCAATCAAATGTATGTATTAAGTTAGAACGTTTTCCTATCAGTCAAATTTGCATTAACATTATGATTGGATGATAGCTGTGATCAAATCCTCCGATCTCCCCGAGGTCATTAATGACAGAATGTTCAAATTTGAAGATTGTTGAAAGGCCAGTCTCTTTGGCAATGACAAGGAGTGGCAATGAGTGGAATGTTAGCTAAAGAGACTGATACTCAGGCTAATGCCAATCTCACTTTGTTAGGGTGACAGTTTGCACACAGTCATACTAACCTCCTCCACCACATTAGACAATCTAACATTTGCACACAGTCATGCTAGCAGACTTATAACGCCCTATAGCTGTGGTTCCCACCCTTTTCTATTCAGGGGACCACCAAATCACCGTCTAAAGCTCTTGAGGACCACCATTTGCAGAGTAACGTTATATTTTAATATAAAATATCTCAATGATCGAATTAAGAATCAATTTTATCAGTGAATGTAACAGATTATAAAACGGTTTGGATCCTGGATGCTGTTTGGGTGATGACAGGGAGTTATTCATCACAATCCATGCCCACTCGGCACACATTGGTTGAATTATCGTTGTTTCTACGTCATTTCAACCACATTATGTTGAACCAACGTGGAATAGATGTTGAATGAACGTCTGTGCCCAATAGGTGAGTAATGCCTGTTAACCCTTGCACAGACAGGCTAACTGGCGTGTAGCTATATGACCCATGACCCAGTTAAATAAAAATACATTTAAAAACAGTTCCATTAAAATAGTCAGTGTGCATCCACTGTCCCACAGCCCAGCCAGGCAGTCCTAGCTAGCGTGTTGCTATGTGACCCAACTACCCAGCACAAAAAATGATATTAGTTTGGCTGTGTGACCTCCTTCTACTGACCTCAGACAAGCTAATATTACCTTAGTCATGCTATAATCTTTAACCCAGCACAGACAGGCTAACTGGCGTGTAGCTATATGACCCAGTAGGTTTAGCATTTATAGAATTCCCATGAGGCCTAATGCTCATTCATTAGTCTGCTTAGAGGTGGGGCCATGCTACTCACACGCAAGCCTGGAGATCCTTAGACACATACACAGTCAAGGACGCATGCACGCACATACACACTACCCCACACACAATATGGTGTAAAGAATTAAAGATGCATGTCTTGGACATGTGTTTCAGTTTCAACCCACTGGAGTGATGCAGTCATTATTGTAGAGATACATAATTACTTTGCCAGCTACCAGGAATAGAAATATAGAAACTGCTAACAACGGTTCAGAGGCTATTCTGTGCAGATGTTGTTTTGTAAGAAGTCAGTAAAGAAAGTATCATTTTTATAGCACTAATACGCTCTGCCCACGATAGCGGACCTTTAATCAACAAAACCTATTATTTTATCCAGACACTCCAACAGCACTCAATCAACAAAAGCAATGTTATTATCAGGAAGAAATAGACATCAATGGTATTTAAATAAATAAATGGATGATTCAAAATTTATTAAAAACAAACTTTCTTAATTACTTTTTGAATCCAAACAAATGTATCTTGATAAGAACCTCAACACTTCCATGTCCTGTAATTTCACAGTGATGTGGCCGAAGGAAAAAGGAAACCGCACACTGCTCTTGATAGTATCACCGATATTTAACAAGCTTACGTATCGGCCACACGGCCGACATAGTAATGTGCCTGAAAGTGACCCGCTATACTTTCAAATCCCACTGACTTTCTGTCTGACCTCCTGAGACTGTTCTGATTCTGTGAGATCCTTGAGATGCTGAGGGTGAATGAATAAGAGGACCGCTGCATAAAGGGATGGAGTTTGGAGACACATATTTCCCCCAGATTACACAGACCCACAAAAGAATTCGAAAACAAACCCGATTTTGATAAACTCACAAATCTACTGGGTGAAATACCTGTTAATAGACCTGTTATCACAAGAAAAGGGCAACCAGTGAAGAACAAACACCATTGTAAATATAACCTATATTAATGCTTATTTATTTTCCCTTTTATACTTTAACCATTTGTACATCGTTATCAACACGGTATATATACAGTTGAAGTCTGATGTTTACATACACCTTAGCCAAATACATTTAAACTCAGTTTTTCACAATTCCTGACATTTAATCCTAGTAAAAATTCCCTGTCTTAGGTCAGGTAGGATCACCATTTATTTTAAGAATGTGAAATGTCAGAATAATAGTGGAGAGAATGATTTATTTCAGCTTTTATTTCTTTCATCACATTCCCGAGTGGGTCAGAAGTTTATATACACTCAATTAGTATTTGGTAGAATTGCCTTTAAATTGTTTAACTTGGGTCAAATGTTTCAGGTAGCCTTCCACAAGCTTCCCACAATAAGTTGGGTGAATTTTGGCCCATTCCTCCTGACAGAGCTGGTGTACCTGAGTCAGGTTTGTAGTCCTCCTTGCTCGCAGAAGCTTTTTCAGTTCTGCCCCAAATGTTTCTATAGGATTGAGGTCAGGGCTTTTTGATGGCCAGGTACCTGCCTCAGGTTTGTATGCCTCTTTGCTTGCACACGCTGTGCACCAGTCCCTCCTGCAGTGCACCAGTCCCTCCTGCAGCAAAGCACCCCCACAACATGATGCTGCCACCCCCATGCTTGACAGTTGGGATGGTGTTCTTCAGCTTGCAAGCATCCCCCTTTTCTCTCTGAACATAACGATGGTCATTATAGCCAAACAGATCTATTTTTGTTTCAGCAGACCAGAGGACATTTCTCCCCAAATTACGATCTTTGTCCCCAAGTGCAGTTGCAAACCGTAGTCTGACTTTTTTCTGGCAGTTTTGGAGCAGTGGCTTCTTCCTTGCTGAGTGGCCTTTCAGGTTATGTCGATATAGGACTCGTTTTACTGTGGATATAGATGCTTTTGTACCTGTTTCCTCCAGAATCTTCACGAGGTCCTTTGCTGTTGTTCAGGGATTGATTTGCACTTTTCGCACCACAGTACGTTCATTTCTAGGAGACAGAATGCGTCTCCTTCCTTAGTGGTATGACGGCTGCGTGGTCCTATGTGTTTATACTTGCGTACTCTTGTTTGTACAGATGAATGTGGTACCTTCTGGCGTTTGGAATTAGATTTTCCCATGATGCCAAGCAAAGAGGCACTGAGTTTGAAGGTAGGCCTTGAAATACATCCACAGGTACACCTCCAATTGACTCAAATGATGACAATTAGCCTATCAGAAGCTTCTAAAGCCATGACATAATTTTCTGGAATTTTCCAAGCTGTTTAAACGCACAGTCAACTTAGTGTATGTAAACTTCTGACCCACTGGAATTGTTATACAGTGAATTATAAGTGAAATAATATGTCTGTCAACAATTGTTGGAAAGATTACTTGTGTCATGCACAAAGTTGATGTCCTAACCAGAAATCTGTGAAGTGGTTGAAAAACGAGCTTTAAGGACTCCAACCTAAGTGTATGTAAACTTCCGACTTCAACTCTACATTCAGCAATGACTACGTTCTATAGCCAACTGAAGAAGTTGAACTAATGCTTTATTGTGTTTGATTAGCCTAAGTGTATGTTATCTTCCGACTTCAACTGTACATATATGACATTTGTAATGTCTTTAGTCTTTTGGAACTTTTGTGAGTGTAATGTTTACTGTTAATTTGTATTGTTTATTTCACTTTTGTATATCTACTTCACTTGCTTTGGCAACGTTAACATATGTTTCCCATGCCAATAAAGCCCCTTGAATTTAATTTAATTGGATAAAGGGAAGGGGTTCCCGGGGAAATGGTTACACTGAGAGCCAGGGAGCGTGCTATCCCTCTATAATTTAATCACATTTGGCTGTCTCACTGTCCTCATCCTGCACAGCAAAGCACGTTAGGCACCGCAGTGAGACATACAGTTTCTCTCTCTCTCTCTCTCTCTCTCTCTCTCTCTCTCTCTCTCTCTCTCTCTCTCTCACTCACTCACTCACTCACTCAAACGTACAGGGTTGGGCAGTAACTGATTACACATTGTAATCAGATTACACTAACTTTTGAAAAATGAGATGATTACTTATTGGATTACTTTTAAATTCAGAATGGATGTTTGTGAAAAAATACATTATGTCACCTTTCTGTTTCCCCAATGACATTCAATTCAGCGTTGAAAAAATGTGCACGTTTAAGTTTGTTCCACCTGAGCGAGTCAGACCACAAGTCAGAGATCACTATGACGACACACCACGTGTTTAAAGGATCCTTCTTTCTTCTTCTAATGCCTCTTAAAGGGAAAGTAAATAAAACAATTACTTAAAGTAATCCAAATACGTTAATGAGTTTGGGTCATCAAAAAGTTGCGGTCTCATGATAAGCAATACCTTTCCTTTCTCATCCAGTAACCTGCAAATTCTCCAGAACATCCTTTCAACATGCAGCAGGTCCCCCCACAGTTCTATAAAATACTGTCGCTAAGTACTGATGGTGTGTACAGTATGTACAGAGTATTGTGGAGTTCTACACGCCTAACGTAACCACAAGGCTTTAAGAAAATGCAAATGATCAAAACTAATATTTCTGTAAAAATCAAATGTGAATAATAATCCAGCAATGACAAGAAAACACAACTTTTCTCTGGAACCCATTAGATTCCCATTTCTACATTTGTAAACATAATTATCACTCGTCATTATTCAAAAACAAAAGGCAATTGTTGTTAGAACATCCGTCGAAAAAAAAGAGGACTGACAGTTCATTTTCTCTCAGAGCTTTGTTGTTAAGGTCTGTTTTCTTCACCCTGATAAACAGATTGCAGTGTTTCAGCCTTCTCTGTGCCATGGTGGAGATCACCAGCCCAGACTATACATCAGCATGTTGTTTTCCCACATGCGAGCCAGAGAAGGTGTGTAGGAGGAATTGAGCCCAAAAGGACAGGGACGTATGTGTGAACAGTCTGGTGTGTGTGTGTGTGTGTGTATGTGTGTGTGTGTGTGTGTGTGTGTGTGTGTGTGTGTGTGTGTGTGTGTGTGTGTGTGTGTGTGTGTGTGTGTGTGTGTGTGTGTGTGTGTGTGTGTGTGTGTGTGTGTGTGTGTGTGTGTGTGTGTGTGTGTGTGTGTGTGTGTGTGTGTGTGTGTGCCTGTGTGTGTGTGTGTGCCTGTGTGTGTCTGTGAATGTGTGTGTGTGTGACTTCGTGAGCCCGGACAGTTGTGGCTAAGTCACGAGAACAGGAACTTATTGCCAGTGTGTGTGTATATGCTAATTAATAGTATTGTGCATTTAAATATAATAATGTAATACATCATATGTAATTTTATGAAGATTTCTAACAACAAGACAACACACTGATTTTGCCAAAATAAAAATAGCATAATAGAAAAAGACTGGAGTTAAAGTACGGAAAGCTTTGTACCACCAAAACAACTTATTCCCATAAACTGCATAATGTTGAGGGACAACCCATTCATTACAAGCAGAGCGTATATCTCCCATTTTTAATTATTAGTTAGCCATTTGTGTGGATTCAAAACAATGGAACACTTTGCCTCTGAAATGTAATATATCCTTTCAAGGTTAGCTGTATGCTATAGAATTATAACAATATAGAGCAGTCAAAAGGCAAAACAATATCTGCAACGAAATAAAAAGTGAATATCATCTATATCAAAATCCAGCCAAAAGTTAAAAATATCCAAAAGCAGTGCAACACTGTACTTGCCATTCAATCAAACAACTTAGCTAAACAAAGCTTGGCATCATGGCTTCCAAACTAAAGCACATTATACAGAGAGTACACATATTTCTATAAATATTCAAAATATCTTTAAAATATCTGTAATATCTGAAACTCAAGCATTTCAAGGAAGGGGATTTTTTTAATACTGCATAGTTCACTATCCTACCTAACAAATATCCTCCTCTCAATTTTATAGCTATAACTCTCTTTTGACAATTTACTCCTATCAAACTCACTTCATATTGACAGAAGCCGGAGTGCTCACAAGAAGAAGGAAAGAAGAGTAACCCACCAGTCTCAAAATGTAGTCTTCTCTCAAACTTTTTTATGCTCCAGTAAGTCTGTCCTCCTTTCTTTTTTGCTCTCTTTCTTTCTCTCTCTCTACTTCTCTTTTTCTCTCACTCGTTCTTTTCCCCTCATACACTCACAGTGCTCCCTACAAACTTCTCCTCTCCTCCTGTATGCAAATCATTTTTATGACTTGAGAGTCGGCTGGAGACGAGGGAACAAGGGAGAGAGAGAGGAGAGGGAAGAGACCGAGCGAGGGAGAGGGAAGGAGGAGAGGAGATAAATGGTTGAAGGCAGACGACCAATGGGCCTGGAGATTCATGGAAAAAAAAGGAATGAGGGCAGCACCAATGAGGCAAAGCGAAGGGGCGAGAAAGAGATGGAGGGAGGAGAGGCAGGGAAGGAAACGATGGTGAGAGTGCACAGCCGAGAGGAGAGACAGCGGAAGAAAGAGTGGAGTGGCAGACAGAGAGAGAGAGAGAGAGAGAGAGAGAGAGGGGAGAAGAGAAGCAAAGGACATGCATGGCAGGGGCTAGCTACCCCACTGTGACGGAGGGACTGCAGCAAAGGAGAGAACAGAAGAGAAGGGAGAGAAGGAGAAGTGTGTGGCTTACCGTAGTGTTACTGGCATCCTCAGACAGCCACGCAGACAGACTCCTCACCCTGTGAGACGCACACGGCACAGCACACCGTACCGAGATTGATGAATACCAAAAACATCAAAGAAGAACGCCAAGCCGCCTGGTACCCTAAAGCAAGTGTGCGTCTGTGAGTGTATGTATGTGTGAGAGTGTGTGCTTGCTGGGAAGAGAAAGAAAGAGGAAGACTAAAAATACTGTCACTTCTCTCTGTTCCAGCCTGAATTTGTTCTCTCGCTCTCGCTCTCTGTATATGTATGTATATGAGTAGAACATGTATCCCTGTTTCTCTACCTCTCCCACAATCTAGCTCTACTGCTCTCTCTCTCTCTCTCTCTTTCTCTTTCTGCCTCTCTCTCGCTCCTACAACTATTCAGGATTGCAGACTGTCTGCTCCCAGCGTCTGTTCTTCCCACGGGCCCTGGGTCTCAGGAGGGAGGGGGGGGCAAGTCTGTGGTTCAGCTGTAAGGGGAACCTTGAGCAGTAAGATGGTAGAATATAGAGGAAGGCTGCTGAATTGTAGTTCACATAGTTAATTAAGGCTGTTTTCCAGGCTGGGCTTTAAAATGAACTATGTTGAGCAGCAGCATGGTGGAGGAGACAAGATAAATCAGTTGGGAAGCAGGCTAGCCTTGTTCTCAGCCAACACAGGGAGTCAGGAGAACCTATTGGCCCAAACCTAGGACATATTTACAGTATAATCATGTCCTGTCGTAGAGTGTTGACATTCATAGCCACTCTTGTGTGAATGAAAAGTGAATAACAGTACATGAATTTTCATATTTACCCAGATATGCAAATGAAGGTATGCTAATTTGGTCCCTGAGACATCACCATAATTAGATTAGAAATGAGATTAATTTCATACCGGCAGAAGTGCTAATTCGACTGGTGAGTTTGAATGAATTGCCAAAGTAGCTATTAGTAAAAAGGATTCCTAAAGGGTTCTTCGGCTGTCCCCATAGGAGAACCCTTTATGGTTCCAGGTAGAACCCTTTTCGCTTCCAGGCAGAACTCCTTTGGGCTCCATGTAAGACCCTCTGTGGAAACCCTCTACATGGATCTCAAAAGGGTTCTACCTGGAACCAAAATGGATTCTTCAAAGGGTCCTCCTATGGGGACAGCCGAAGAACCATTTTAGGTTCAAAGCACCTTTTTTTCTAAGAGTGTAGCTTGGGACAACAACAGATTGGTAATACCACGAGAGAACGTAGGCTGGATATTATTCCATTCATTTTTTTACACCAATCTTTACATTGTTCATATTCAAAAGAATAGTTTTAGGAAAATACACGAGGACAAGAGAAAATAAGAAAAAATACTAAATATTTTGCTCTTTGAGTATAGCCTATCTACAGTATGATAGATTCATCTAATATTCTGTTTTGATCACCAAAATAACAATTAACAAATCATACATTTAGTAGAATCAACAAGCAGAGAGCTTTCTTTAGTAATGCTGCCAGGCTAGCAGTGAGTGACTAGGCATGATAAGTACTCCAGTGGATTGGGACATGGGGGCCCTGAGGGGACTCAGTATTATCATTTCAAATTCTTATTTGGGTATGTTAATGCCAATCAAGCACAATTAATTTACTTTGCAGTCAGGGGTCATAAACAAATAAACAAAAATGTCAAATAATGTGTGTTTTAAAAATAACAATTTATTTGACTGAAATAATAAGAAAATCATCAGATCAAATCATGAATGTTTAAATGAATTTATAAAGCAACCAACAGCTTTATATTTTCAACCCCTTCCTTGCGCTGGAGGCTAGTGAAAGCTTCAAATTGAGGACAGTTAACCAGCATCTCGTCATTGAGTTGTAGGTTATAATTGGTAGATTGTGTGCTTTGCTGTCATATAAGGAGATCTTTCTCCTAGTGACCCGTGCATTTCAGTATTCCCGGGTACTGTAGGCTGTACAGTAGGTCCCTCTCACGTCGCAGTAAGTCCCTCTCACCAGAGACAGGAGGCGGCGGCAGACAGCTCCAGGTGCTGAAAAGGACAGAAGGGAATACGAGGGAGAAACCTGCGGCAAATAACCACGTCAAACTCAAACCGTGGAATGATGGTAAGAGGAGGACGAGAAAGAAATAGCGGACAGCACACACACGAGAGGCGGGATAGAGCTGGAGACTTGAACGGGTGAGACGAGTGGAGTAACAGTCAAACCCCGAGCCAGTAGATTTCACGCGCACAAAGGCAGCTGGACCCAAATCCCTCCCGTAATCACGTTAATGAGATTAATCAGCAAATTAGCAGCAGTCAAATGTCAGAA
Source organism: Oncorhynchus nerka (assembly GCF_034236695.1). Classification (NCBI taxonomy): domain Eukaryota; kingdom Metazoa; phylum Chordata; class Actinopteri; order Salmoniformes; family Salmonidae; genus Oncorhynchus; species Oncorhynchus nerka. The sequence continues at coordinate 54,234,563 of NC_088407.1, forward strand.
CGGGCCGTGGAAAGCCGACGAGAGAGTAATTAACGGAGCCCAGTGACGGCGAAAGCGCCTCCATCAGAAAAGAAGTGGCGGATATCCCCTAATTCTTACTCTAACGGGACAGGGTGGGTGTTGTGTAAGGCTAGACGAAGTAGCCCAATTAATCCCCCCAAAAGTAGGTCAAGTTGTGAACAGCACACCTAGCCTCCAAAAAACAGTTCAATAAATGAAAATAAAACCCCAAACCGGAAATAACCCCAGTGATAAATTAATATTGCAGTTCCCTAAAGGGCATGGTCAGTGGCGTAGCCCAGTTAAGTGGGCCTCTGCAAGGTCAGGGCTGTTTTTAGAGCTCAGGGATTCTTGAAAGAAGGGACAGTCTCAAATAGTTGTCTTAATATTATCAACATTTGAAATATATGTTTTGATAGACCGAAGTATCAGTCAAGGAACAACCTCCCCAAAAACATTTTGTCATGAAGTGCAACTAACTGGATTTATGTCAACTCCAACAGACACCATAAAAGGCATTTTATTTTTTACAGTTATTGTCCAACAAGTGTTTAAAAGCCTTGGTTGTTATATTATTCAAATATGTAATACAAATCTTCAAACATATCTATTTTTTTTTGTTTTATACTGTATTACTATTAAATACTCCAAGGGCTAATTTCGCTAGTATTTTGGCATGTTTTCTAGATTTAGAACATAAAACATTTATAATGCAAACCTTATCACTCAGATATAGCACAGAAAATACTCAAATTGTTTAAGCATATGTTGCAGAACAGTGATTACAATATTTGTTCACAATATTGACCAAAATAACGATTTTAGGGGGGTCACCCATCAATTACGGAGTTCCTACTGAAAACAGACAGATTTTTCCCTCTAAAAATGCAATTAAATGTAGCATACAGTACCAGTCAAAAGTTTGAACACACCTACTCATTCAAGGGTTTTTCTTTATTTTTACTATTTTCTATATTGTAGAATAATAGTGAAGACATCAAAACTATGAAATAACTAATAAATAATAATGTATTTTATATTTGAGATTCTTCAAAGTAGCCACCCTTTGCCTTGAAGACAGCGTTGCACACTTTGGCATTCTCTCAACCAGCATCATGAGGTAGTCACCTGGAATGCATTTCAATTAACAGGTGTGCCTTGTTAAAAGTTCATTTGTGGAATTTATTTCCTTCTTAATGCATTTGAGCCAATCAGTTGTGTTGTGACATGGAAGGGGTGGGAAAAGACCAAGTCTCTATTATGGTGAGAACAGCTCAAATAAGCAAAGATAAATGAAGGTCATTCAATCTGGAAAATTTCAAGAACTTTGAAAGTTTCTTCAAGTGCAGTCACAAAACCACCTAGAACTATGATGTAACTGGCTCTCATGAGGACCGCCACAGGAAAGGAAGACCCAGAATTACCTCTGATGCGGAGGATACGTTCATTAGAGTTACCAGCCTCAGATTGCAGCCCAAATAAATGCTTCACAGAGTTCAAGTAACAGAGACATCTCAACATCAACTGTTCAAAGGAGACTGCGTGAATCAGGCCTTCATGGTTGAATTGCTGCAAAGAAACCACTACTAAAGGACACCAATAAGAAGAGACTTGCTTGGGTCAAGAAATACGTGCAATGGACATTAGACCGGTAAAATCTGTCCTTTGGTCTGATGAGTCCAAATGACCCAAAACACACTTCCAGGCTGTGTAAGGGCTATTTGATCAAGAAGGAGAGTGATAGAGTGCTGCATCAGATGACCTGGCCTCCACAATCACCCAACCTCAACCCAATTTAGGTGGTTTTGGATGAGTTGGACTGCAGAGCGAAGGATAAACAGCCAACAACAGATCTGCATATGTGGGAACTCCTTCAAGACTGTTGGAAAAGCATTCCTCATGAAGCTGGTTGAGAGGATGCCGAAGTGTGCAAAGCTGTTATCAAGGCAAAGGGTGGCTACTTTGAAGAATCTCAAATATAAAATATATTTTGACTTGTTTACACTTTTTTGGTTACTACATGATTCCATATGTGATATTTCATAGTTTTGATATCTTCACTATTATTATATATACTATTATACTATCTACAATGTAGAAAATAGTAAAAATTAAGAAAACCTATTGAATGAGTAGGTGTGTATAAACTTTTGACTGGTACTGTCAATGAAACATGGTGAAGCTGTCACGTCCTGACCTTAGTTCCTTTTTAATGTCTCTAGTTCAGTTTGGTCAGGGCGTGAGTTGGGGTGGGCATTCTGTGTTGTTCTATGTTTTTGTATTTCTGTGTTTGGCCTGGTATGGTTCCCAATCAGAGGCAGCTATTTTTCGTTGTCTCTGATTGAGAACCATACTTAGGCAGCCTGTTTTCCCACTATCATTTGTGGATAGTTGTTTCCTGTGTTTTTGTCACTTAATCGGGCTGTTTTGGTTTTGTTGTGTTTTCTCCTTTGTTATTTTTGTGTTCAGTTTAATAAATTATAACATGAACACTTACCTGTAATTTTTGTGTTCAGTTTAATAAATTATAACATGAACACTTACCACGCTGCACATTGGTCCTATCCTTCATACTCCTCCTCAGAAGAGGAAGAAAACCGTTACAGAAGCCCCAAAATTGCACTCGCTAGAAGCCTGTGTTTCAGACATAAATCAAATCAAATCAAATCAAATGTTATTTGTCACATACACATGGTTAGCAGATGTTAGTGCGAGTGTATCGAAATGCTTGTGCTTCTAGTTCCGACAATGCAGTAATAACCAACAAGTAATCTAGCTAACAATTCCAAAACTACTACCTTATAGACACAAGTGTAAGGGGATAAAGAATATGTACATAAAGATATATGAATGAGTGATGGTACAGAGCGGCATAGGCAAGATACAGTAGATGGTATTGAGTGCAGTATATACATATGAGATGAGTATGTAAACAAAGTGGCATAGTTAAAGTGGCTAGTGATACATGTATTACATAAGGATGCAGTAGATGATATAGAGTACAGTATATACGTATACATATGAGATGAATAATGTAGGGTATGTAAACATTATATTAGGTAGCATTGTTTAAAGTGGCTAGTGATATATTTTACATCATTTCCCATCAATTCCCATTATTAAAGTGGCTGGAGTTGAGTCAGTGTGTTGGCAGCAGCCACTCAATGTTAGTGGTGGCTGTTTAACAGTCTGATGGCCTTGAGATAGAAGCTGTTTTTCAGTCTCTCGGTCCCAGCTTTGATGCACCTGTACTGACCTCGCCTTCTGGATGATAGCGGGGTGAACAGGCAGTGGCTCGGGTGGTTGCTGTCCTTGATGATCTTCAAATCAAATCAAATCAAATCAAATCTTTATGGCCTTCCTATGACATCGGGTGGTGTAGGTGTCCTGGAGGGCAGGTAGTTTTCCCCCGGTGATGCGTTGTGCAGACCTCACTACCCTCTGGAGAGCCTTACGGTTGTGGGTGGAGCAGTTGCCGTACCAGGCGGTGATACAGCCCGACAGGATGCTCTCGATTGTGCATCTGTAGAAGTTTGTGAGAGCTTTTGGTGACAAGCCAAATTTCTTCAGCCTCCTGAGGTTGAAGAGGCGCTGCTGCGCCTTCTTCACGATGCTGTCTGTGTGGGTGGACCAATTCAGTTTGTCTGTGATGTGTGCGCCGAGGAACTTAAAACTTACTACCCTCTCCACTACTGTTCCATCGATGTGGATAGGGGGGTGTTCCCCCTGCTGTTTCCTGAAGTCCACAATCATCTCCTTAGTTTTGTTGACGTTGAGTGTGAGGTTATTTTCCTGACACCACACTCCGAGGGCCCTCACCTCCTCCCTGTAGGCCGTCTCGTCGTTGTTGGTAATCAAGCCTACCACTGTTGTGTCGTCCGCAAACTTGATGATTGAGTTGGAGGCGTGCGTGGCCACGCAGTCGTGGGCGAACAGGGAGTACAGGAGAGGGCTCAGAACGCACCCTTGTGGGGCCCCAGTGTTGAGGATCAGCGGGGTTGAGATGTTGTTGCCTACCCTCACCACCTGGGGGCGGCCCGTCAGGAAGTCCAGTACCCAGTTGCACAGGGCGGGGTCGAGACCCAGGGTCTCGAGCTTGATGACAAGCTTGGAGGGCACTATGGTGTTAAATGCCGAGCTGTAGTCGATGAACAGCATTCTCACATAGGTATTCCTCTTGTCCAGATGGGTTAGGGCAGTGTGCAGTGTGGTTGAGATTGCATCGTCTGTGGACCTATTTGGGCGGTAAGCAAATTGGAGTGGGTCTAGGGTGTCAGGTAGGGTGGAGGTTATATGGTCCTTGACTAGTCTCTCAAAGCACTTCATGATGATGGAAGTGAGTGCTACGGGGCGGTAGTCGTTTAGCTAAGTTACCTTAGCTTTCTTGGGAACAGGAACAATGGTGGTCCTCTTGAAGCATGTGGGAACAACAGACTGGGATAGGGATTGATTGAATATGTCCGTAAACACACCAGCCAGCTGGTCTGCGCATGCTCTGAGGGCGCGGCTGGGGATGCCTTCTGGGCCTTCAGCCTTGCGAGGGTTGACACGTTTAAATGTTTTCCACACTTCGGCTGCAGTGAAGGAGAGTCTGCATGTTTTAGTTGCGGGCAGTGTCAGTGGCACTGTATTGTCCTCAAAGCGGGCAAAAAAATTATTTAGTCTGCTTGGGAGCAAGACATCCTGGTCCGTGATAGTGCTGGTTTTCTTTTTGTAATTCGTGATTGACTGTAGACCCTGCCACATACCTCTTGTGTCTGAGCCGTTGAATTGAGATTCTACTTTGTCTCTATACTGACGCTTAGCTTGTTTGATTGCCTTGCGGAGGGAATAGTTACACTGTTTGTATTCAGTCATGTTTCCAGTCACCTTGCCCTGATTAAAAGCAGTGGTTCGCGCTTTCAGTTTCACGCGAATGCTGCCATCAATCCACGGTTTCTGGTTTGGGAATGTTTTAATCGTTGCTATGGGAACGACATCTTCAACGCACGTTCTAATGAACTCGCACACCGAATCAGCGTATTCGTCAATGTTGTCGTCTGACGCAATACGGAAAATATCCCAGTCCACGTGATGGAAGCAGTCTTGGAGTGTGGAATCAGATTGGTCGGACCAGCGTTGAACAGACCTCAGCGCGGGAGCTTCTTGTTTTAGTTTCTGTCTGTAGGCAGGGATCAACAAAATGGAGTCGTGGTCAGCTTTTCCGAAAGGAGGGCAGGGCAGGGCCTTATATGCGTCACGGAAGTTGGAATAGCAATGATCCAAGGTTTTTCCCGCCCTGGTTGTGCAATCGATATGCTGATCAAATTTAAGGAGTCTTGTTTTCAGATTAGCCTTGTTATATCCCCAGCTACAATGAATGCAGCCTCCGGATATATGGATTCCAGTTTGCAAAGAGTCAAATAAAGTTTGTTCAGAGCCATCGATGTGTCTGCTTGGGGGGGAATATATACGGCTGTGATTATAATCGAAGAGAATTCCCTTGGTAGATAATGTGGTCTACATTTGATTGTGAGGAATTCTAAATCAGGTGAACAGAAGGACTTGAGTTCCTGTATGTTGTTTTGGCCACACCACGTCCCGTTAACCATAAAGCATACGCCCCCGCCCCTCTTCTTACCAGAAAGATGTTTGTTTCTGTCGGCGCGATGCGTGGAGAAACCAGCTGGCTGCACCGTCTCTGATAGCGTCTCTCCAGTGAGCCATGTTTCCGTAAAGCAAAGAACGTTACAGTCTCTGATGTCCCTCTGGAATGCTACCCTTGCTCGGATTTCATCAACCTTGTTGTCAAGAGACTGGACATTGGCGAGGAGAATGCTAGGGAGTGGTGCACGATGTGCCCGTCTCCGGAGTCTGACCAAAAGACCGCTTCGTTTTCCCCTTTTTCAAAGTCGTTTTTTGGGGTCGCCGGGTGGGATCCATTCCGTTGTCCTGGGTGAAATGCAGAACACAGGGTCCGCTTTGCGAAAGTCATATTCTTGGTCGTACTGATGGTGAGTTGACGCTGCTCTTATGTTCAGTAGTTCTTCTCGACTGTATGTAATGAAACCTAAGATGACCTGGGGTACCAATGTAAGAAATAACACGTAAAAAAACAAAAAACTGCATAGTTTCCTAGGAACGCAAAGCGAGGCGGCCATCTCTGTCGGCGCCGGAAGTCAACCCGGAAGTGGATGGCTGCAAACTTTCTACTTTTAAACTCGGACAAAACAGAGATGCTTGTTCTAGGTCCCAAGAAACAAAGAGATCTTCTGTTGAATCTGACAATTAATTTTAATGGTTGTACAGTCGTCTCAAATAAAACTGTGAAGGACCTCGGTGTTACTCTGGACCCTGATCTCTCTTTTGACGAACATATCAAGACTGTTTCAAGGACAGCTTTTTTCCATCTACGTAACACTGCAAAAATCAGAAACTTTCTGTCCAAAAATTATGCAGAAAAATTAATCCATGCTTTTATTACTTCTAGGTTAGACTACTGCAATGCTCTACTTTGCGGCTACCCAGACAAAGCACTAAATAAACTTCAGTTAAACTTCAAAATATTTGATCATATTACTCCAGTGTTAGCCTCCCTACAATGGCTTCCTGTTAAGGCAAGGGCTGATTTCAAGGTTTTACTGCTAACCTACAAAGCATTACATGGGCTTGCTCGTACCTATCTTTACGATTTGGTCCTGCCGTACATACCTAAACGTACGCTATGGTCACAAGACGCAGGCCTCCTAATTGTCCCAAATAGCTGGAGGCAGGGCTTTCTCCTATAGAGCTCCATTTTTATGGAATGCTCTGCCTACCCATGTGAGAGACGCAGACTCGGTCTCAACCTTTAAGTCTTTACTGAAGACTCATCTCTTCAGTGGGTCATATGATTGAGTATAGTCTGGCCCAGGAGTGTGAAGGTGAACTGAAAGGCTCTGGAGCAACGAACCACCCTTGCTGTCTCTGCCTGGCCGGTTCCTCTCTCTCCACTGGGATTCTCTGCCTCTAACCCTATTACAGAGGCTGAGTCACTGGCTTACTGGTGCTCTTTCATGCCGTCCCTAGGAGGGGTGCGTCACTTGAGTGGGTTGAGTCACTGACGTGATCTTCCTGTCTGGGTTGGCGCCCCCCCTTGGGGTGGGGTTATATCCTTCCTGTTTGGCCCTGTCCGGGTGTATCATCGGATGGGGCCACAGTGTCTCCTGATCCCTCCTGTCTCAGCCTCCAGTATTTATGCTGCAGTAGTTTATGTGCCGGGGGGCTAGGGTCAGTTTGTTATATCTGGAGTACTTCTCCTGTCTTATCCGGTGACCTGTGTGAATTTAAGTATGCTCTCTCTAATTCTCTCTTTCGTTCTCTCTCTCGGAGGACCTGAGCACTAGGACCATGCCTCAGGACTACCTGGCATGATGACTCCTTGCTGTCCCCAGTCCACCTGGCCGTGCTGCTGGTCCAGTTTCAAATGTTCTGCCTGCGGCTATGGAACCCTGACCTGTTCACCGGACATGCTACCAGTCCCAGACCTGCTGTTTTCAACTCTCTAGAGACAGCAGGAGCGGTAGAGATACTCTTAATGATCGGCTATGAAAAGCCAACTGACATTTACTCCTGAGGTGCTGACCTGCTGCACCCTCGACAACTACTGTGATTATTATTATTTGACCATGCTGGTCATTTATGAACATTTGAACATCTTGGCCATGTTCTGTTATAATCTCCACCCGGCACAGTCATAAGAGGACTGGCCACCCCTCATAGCCTGGTTCCTCTCTAGGTTTCTTCCTAGGTTTTGGCCTTTCTAGGGAGTTTTTCCTAGCACAGTGCTTATTCACCTGCATTGCTTGCTGTTTGGGGTTTTAGGCTGGGTTTCTGTTCAGCATTTTGAGATATCAGCTGATGTAAGAAGGGCTATATAAATACATTTGATTTGATTTGATTACTGTATTTCAACCAGAGTGCTGTCAACTTTGTTCCTAGGGCAACTCTGCCCTGGGGATAGAAGGAATATGTTTGGCTTGCTCAAAGGTCAATTGTTGGATTTGCCAGATTCAGTTATCGCATTCGCAGCACTATTGCTTGCTACTACGAACCTAACAACGGGTAAGCTACTTAATGTTACTTTTACAAATACTTATTTTTAGGTAGCAACCACCTTACAGTGCTAAATATGCCCTGACTTATACAACTTAATAACAACTAGTGTCAAACAACAGTAGCAATAGCTAGCTGACGTTAGCTAGCTAGGTGGGTCGTCAATCCATGTAGCTAACTCACTAGCTTGCTAGATAACTATCTGTTAGTCAGGGCAGCTTGCAACATCAGTAAGAAGCTTGTTTTTTTGTGACAGATAATCATACAGCTTGCTACCTAGCTTGCTGTGTAACGTTAGTTCATAGCTAGCTGGATGGGTCGTCAATCCATGTAGCTAGCTAGCTATTTTAGGTATCTATGTTAGCTAGCTAGTGAGTTACTAACTGACTACCTAGCTAGATAACTAGATGTTAGCCAGGGCAGCTTGCAACATCAGTAAGAAGCTTGCTGTGAAACATTCGTTTTTGCAACTAGTAAGCCAGCTAGCTTGATGCAAAGTCTTCGAACAACAGTTGAACAGTTCTGCATAGCTAGCTACATCAAAAGTCAGTCTTTCCACTATAGTAGTTTAGCTGTGGCGCTAAATTGCCGTTGCCACTCCCAAAAATATGATTTTATAAAAATTGGGGGGAGGGAAAACAATCCCTCAATCGACATTGAAATGATTAAAACCAAATCGAAACTGTGTTGAAATTGACGCCTTATAAAACCGGGTGCTCACATTTATCTTGGGACAGTCTTTATTCATAGTGTAGTTATAGCAGATGGTGTCTTCTATTCAGTATATATCAGCCTCAAGATCAGCATTATCTCAGTGATTGAAGTGTGCATAAGTGAGGCCAACAAAGTTTATTGAGTTCTACCATCTCTCTCATCTTGTCAAACCAGCAGTAAAAGGTCAAAATGCCTATAATATTATACAGTTGAAGTCAGAAGTTTACATACACCTTAGCCAAATACATTTAAATTCAGTTTCTCACAATTCCTGACATTTACTCCTATTAAAACTTCCCTGTCTTATGTCAATTAGGATCACCACTTTATTTTAAGAATGTGAAATGTCAGAATAATAGTAGGGAGAAGGATTTATTTCAGCTTTTATGTCTTTCATCACATTCCCAGTGGGTCAGAAGTTTATATACACTCAATTAGTATTTGGTAGAATTGCCTTTAAATTGTTTAACTTTGGTCTAACATTTCAAGGTAGCCTTCCACAAGCTTCCCACAATAAGTTGGGTGAATTTTGTCCCATTCCTCCTGACAGAGCTGGTGTAACTGAGTCAGGTTTGTAGGCCTCCTTGCTCGCACATGCTTTTTCAGTTCTGCCCACACATGTTCTACGAGATTGAGGTCAGGGCTTTGTGATGGCCACTCCAATACCTTGACTTTGTTGTCCTTAAGCCATTTTTCCACAACTTTGGAAGTATACTTGGGGTCATTGTCCATTTGGAAGACCCATTTGTGACCAATATTTAACTTCCTGACTGATGTCTTGAGATGTTGCTTCAATATATCCACATAATTTTCCTCCTCAAGATGCCATCTATTTTGTGAAGTGCACCAGTCCCTCCTGCAGCAAAGCACCCCCACAACATGATGCTGCCACCCCCGTGCTTCACGGTTAGGATGGTGTTCTTCAGCTTGCAAGCTTCCCCCTTTTTCCTCCAAACATAACGATGGTCATTATGGCCAAACAGTTCTATGTCTGTATCATCAGACCAGAGGACATTTCTCCAAAAAGTATGATCTTTGTCCCCATGTGCAGTTGCAAACGGTAGTCTGGCTTTTTTATGGCCGTTTTGGAGCAGTGGCTTCTTCCTTGCTGAGCGGCCTTTCAGGTTATGTCGATATAGGACTTGTTTTACTGTGGATATAGATGCTTTTGTAGGTACAGGTACACTTCCAATTGACGTCAATTAGCCTATCAGAAGCTTCTAAAGCCATGACATAATTTTCTGGAATTTTCCAAGCTGTTTAAGTTCACAGTCAACTTAGTATATGTAATCTTCTGACCCACTGGAATTGTGATACAGTGAATTATAAGTGAAATTGTTAAGGTTTTCTTCCGGTGAAGGAGAGGCGGACCAAAATGCAGCGTGGTTATTTCGATACATGTTTAATAAAAGATAAACACGAACAATACAAAACAATAAAGGTACCGTGAAAACCTAAACAGCCTTATCTGGTGCAAAAAAACACTGAGACAGGAACAATCACCCACAAAACACTCAAAGAATATGGCTGCCTAAATATGGTTCCCAATCAGAGACAACGATAAACACCTGCCTCTGATTGAGAACCACTCCAGGCAACCATAGACTTTTCTAGACAACCCCACTAACCACAATCCCATAACCTATAAAAAAAACCTAGACAAAACGCACCACATAAATAACCAATGTTACACCCTGGCCTGACCAAAATAATAAAGAAAACACAAAATACTTAGACCAGGCCGGGACAGAAATAATCTGTCTGTAAATAATTGTTGGAAAAATTATATCCAAACTGACTTGCCAAAACTATAGTTTGTTAACAAGAAATTTGTGGAGTGGTTGAAAAATTAGTTTTAATGAATCCAATCTAAGTGTATGGAAACTCCCGTCTTCAACTGTACATTCAGCTATGACTTTACGTTCTATAGCCTACTGAAGAAGTGGAACTATAACAATTTAAATTGTGCATGATTTTTGTTTGATTAGCTTAAAGTGTTTGTTCATTCTTGTCTCTGAATTTGCTTTTTTCTATTGTAATTTACAACATTTGTCTTTTTTATAGGAAATGGAGGGTGTATGGTTGAGAGGAATTGAGAAGCATCTTAAAGAGAAAGATGAGAGGCTGGAACGTGAGGTTGTCCTTTATAGATGGAGATGAGGAGGAATGTACATAGAGAAGCTTCAAACAGAAACCAAAACATAATTCAAAGCAGTTCACTCTCTCAGTAACAAATACTTCCACTATTCATGTGAATGAAGCAGCAAACCAATAGGGTGAAGCATAGGAAAACCATGTGACACTAGGGCTAATTGGTGTGGGGCCTATGTTTCTTTAAATATGGTTAGGGACACTTGTTTTAAAGGTGCTGTCGTACACAAAATGGTAAAACACCATTGGACATGACTATGCTGACGCAAAACAGGGGGTTGTCACCGCATTGATCCTGAGCTTCTGTCCTTTGTGGAGTTGTGGCTTTCTCAATGATGCTCTATATCAGAGGTGCTTGTGAAGATTTGTGATTGGGCTATGAGTGAAGGACACAGCAACAAACGAGACCGGTGTTACTTTCAAGCCCCTAAAGATGTTTGCAACATCAAACAACGCTTGAAAGCCTTATCAGTCCTTGATGTGAAAGATAACACCAGTGTAGAAAAGCTAGTCAATTCTGATCTGAAGGACAACATTCTAATCTATCATCCTCTCTGTAATGTATCTAAGCAGCATCTGATGATAGTTGTCCAAAGAAAATGGACAAAACAACAACTACAAGAGAACCCACTTCCCATGGTATTTCTGGATGCCACTAACCTATGGTTAGCGTTCTATGCTATCCTTACCATCAAGCATAGTGGTAGAGGACTTCCTATAACATGTTTAATTCTGAGGAAACAACTGACACTATAGGGGAAGTATTTCGAGAAATTACGGCAGGCCAATCCATGCTTAATTCCCAGTCAAGATCATCATATAATTTTTGGTAAAACACTCTTGTCTAATACCATTGTATACACTCTATTGTGGACAGTGTTCAAAAACTGTTGTCATCATAATCAACATTCTTATTAATTGCTTTGACACTTACTATTTCGGGAAACCTCATCTCCTACTGTGTGCAACCAACCATCATAACATAACGTGTGACCCTCGCTTCTAACCTGTAACAATCCTTCCATCCATCCCTCCATTCATCCATCCATTTCTAGCTCTCTATTTGATCTCACTTGTGTTTGGTTTTATATGTCTGTGATGAATGATAGAGACCTCAAAGAGCTGAATGCAGTCAGAAAAGTGTTCCCGAGTCCAAGGTCCTATTGTGCTGGTTTCATGTGCATCAGGTGTGTAAGATAAGAGACTGACCTCATACATGTTACTTCTGATTTTATTCAATGACGAAGGTGCATAAAGACAAATTGCTCCCCATGCAAACGGCTCATTCGCCGTATCGTATAGTTCTCTCCGTTACTCTTTTTTTGAATTGACATTAGCACAGTATACATGATCCTAAATATAGCTCCAAGACCGCAGCAATTAGAAATAACTAAGAAGCTGATTGTGCAGATTTAAAGGCACACTGAACCATGTCGCGCGTCGTAGTTTAAAGTCTGTGGATAGTGCTCAAACAATGACGTCATATCTGAACTCCTCCGTCTTCATGCACCTTCGCCATTGAAGCAGGGCCTAATGACTTTGTTCTTGTAATACTTCAATAGGCAGTTAGAAGATGGTTAACTAGGAGAAATGGGGGCAGCATGTCTGTGGGGAGCCGCAATAGGGCCATTATCCTTGTCTTCTATGTATTCATGTGACTGGTAAACGTGCTTCTTGGAAAAAAACGTTGCTAGCTTGTTAGCTTGCTAGCTAAGCTAACGTTAGCTAGCTAACTTAGCTAGCTAGATTCCCAAAGTAGCCATATCCCCCCTCTCCAAAAATAATTTTTTAAATAGGCTTCTTCAGAGTAAATCAAGCTAAAACTGTTTAATTGATTTCTTAAAAAGTTCTCATCTACTCATTCAACTCACTTCTTGGATATGGCTTGCACAAAATAATTTTGCTAGATAGCATGTTAACAGGCACCTGTCGTGGTGGATCATGATTACTGTTGGACTTGCAAAGAAATCTTGTTGCCTCTCGCGTAAACCAAGCCTCTTGACCTTTTTGCAATAACCAATGATAACCCTTCTGCCCTATGAATCGAGTTAGCTTTATATCAATCTGCAAAATGCACATTCTATTTTAATCTATCAGGCAGATGGAGTTGACAGTTTATGCTTGTGACCATGGTCTTTCCAATATTGTTTCTTGAAATCTATCAAAAGTAGAAACATTTACAGACTATAAGTGGTCTTGTTCCACTACATGTAATGAGGACATGAATAAGGGGTCCTCATCCCCTTAGAGTTGATTTCTACAGCCCCGCGGAAATCTAACTCGCATAATAATAAAAAATCCCACAACAATCCTACACCAATCCATCAGTAAAAGCCAGAGATATCAGTTATCTTTGCATTGGATGCGTCTCAATCCACCGCATCTGCCGATGTCGCACCTCCACATCTGCGGTGAAAGGTGACAGAGGTAGAGTGGTGTTTGTCAGACCATGAGACATCCCGAAAATCAGTCTTCTCCCAAAATCGCCTGTAGCGTCCGAGCGGTTTGGCCTACAGTTTCGCTATCTGTTGTTCAATGTAGTAAATCTGTTATTCGACGTGTTTGTATGGGCTATTGGCAGTAAGGCCAAATAAAAAAAAATCATAGAGTTTTGTTTATATATTTTTTGGGACACTTCAAATCAAATAGCTAAATGAGTCTTGGTCTGACCTTCTTAAAATAATTCCATATAGCTTAGTAGAACCCTTCCTCCCCGCTCCCCTCGGCTTAAACAGGGCTTAGACGGGAGAGGGTTATGGTATAGCTGACCCTGCTCATTCCTGATTCATTTAGGCTTTTAGACAGATCTGATGGAGTAAGCCAAGGACTCTATTCAATCTGTAAAGCTGAAGCATTACAGATTCCGCAATAGAAATGTTAAGGTAATTTCCAATTGAGCCTATTGTAAAGATCGATGCTGGAGACGTGAAGCAGGTACAGGGATTGAACATTTAATGAAGCACGGGCATGAAACAGAACGGAAAATGCGTCTGGACAGGGGAAAAATGACGACGATGTCAATGCTGACATAGGGAATGAAGTGTAGAGCAGACAAATATAGAGGGGTAATCAACAAAGGAATGGAGTCCAGGTGAGTCCAATATTGTGCAGCTGTGTGTAATGATGAAAGATGTGCGTAATGAAGGGAAGCCTGGCGCCATCAAGCGCGAGAGAGGGGGAGGGTGGGAACAGGTTTAACAGTACCCCCCCCTCTAGCGGCGCCACCCGGTGTCCCACCTGGGCGAGCCTGATGGGCCAGGCCAAGGCATGGGCGCTGGAGAAGCTGGCTAAGGCATAGAAGCCTGACGAGCCGCCAGAGGCGTGGGAGCCTGATGATCCTGCTGAGGCATGGGAGCCTGATGAACCGGCTGAGCCATGGGAGCCTGATGTGCCGGCTGAAGCATGACATGGGGTGGGCGCCTGCCGAGCCAACCTAGGCAAGAAGACGTCTCGAGCGAGGCATGGAAGCCCGACGAGTTAGCTAAGGCACCCCCGGTTCCATCAATGACAGCACCCAGACCCGACATCACCAACCAAAACAAAAAGCCCAAACTCCCTGATGCTTCCTTTTGTGGTGTCAGCATTCTGTAGGGATCGACGATGGAGAGGAGAAGCAGGTACAGGAACATTTAACGAAACATGGACGTGAAACAACAGGAACAGCGTCTGGACAGGGGAAAAATAACTACACAAATGCTGATACAGGGAACAAAGTGAGATGCAGACAGATATAGAGGGGGTAATCAACAAAGAAATTGAGTCCAGGTGAGTCCAATATTGCACAGCTGCGCGTAATGATGGTGACAGGTGTACGTAATGAAGGGCAGCCTGGCGCCCTCGAGCGCCAGAGAGGGGGAGTTGGTGCAGGCGTGACACCGATATATGCAGCTAAAGCGGGAACATTGCCTTTAAATTTCACACTGTAAAGCTGAACTTCCTTTTAGGAATCAATGTTTTGAGATAAATTGTATTTAATGTCACAAATGGCAATTGCAAGAAACTACATATGTAATTTTTCAGTTAATATACATTTTTGCCAATTTTTAGAATTGAAAAAACTTTTTTTGCAGATATCCTTTGCTCCGTACAATGGCATTTACATGCCATTTCTATAGATCCTACATTAAAATTAAATTAATAATATTACATATTTTCCCTTATAAAATTCCCTAACAACAAATAATGAAAAACATCAGTGGGCATTTTAGAAAATTACAATTCCCTATAAAGCATGATAGAATATTTCAGTTCCCTGTAGGGCATGGTAGAATATTGCAGATCCCTATAACCTTGGTAGAATATTGCAGTTCCTTACATTGCATTGTATCATTTTGCAGTTCCCTATAGGGCATGGAAGATAATTGCAGTTCACTACAGGGCATGGTAGAATATTGCAGTCCCCTATAGGGCATGGTAGAATATTGACATTTCCTATAGGGCATGGTAGAATATTGACATTTCCTCTAGGGCATGGTAGAATATTGACATTTCCTATAGGGCATGGTAGAATATTGCAGTTATCAATAGGGAATGGTAGAATATTGACATTTCCTATAGGGCATGGTAGAATATTGAAATTTCCTATAGGGCATGGTAGAATATTGACATTTCCTATAGGGTATGGTAGAATATTGCAGTCCCCTATAGGGCATGGTAGAATATTGACATTTCCTATAGGGCATGGTAGAATATTGACATTTCCTATAGGGCATGGTAGAATATTGACATTTCCTATAGGGCATGGTAGAATATTGACATTTCCTCTAGGGCATGGTAGAATATTGACATTTCCTATAGGGCATGGTAGAATATTGACATTTCCTATAGGGCATGGTAGAATATTGACATTTCCTATAGGGCATGGTAGAATATTGCAGTTCCCTATAGGCATGGTAGAATATTGACATTTCCTATAGGGCATGGTAGAATATTGCAGTTCCTATACGGCATGGTAGAATATTACTGTTCCCTATAGGCATGGTAGAATATTGACATTTCCTATAGGGCATGGTAGAATATTGCAGTTCCCTATAGGCATGGTAGCATATTGACATTTCCTATAGGGCATGGTAGAATATTGACATTTCCTATAGGGCATGGTAGAATATTGACATTTCCTATAGGGCATGGTAGAATATTGCAGTTATCAATAGGGAATGGTAGAATATTGACATTTCCTATAGGGCATGGTAGAATATTGAAATTTCCTATAGGGCATGGTAGAATATTGACATTTCCTATAGGGTATGGTAGAATATTGCAGTCCCCTATAGGGCATGGTAGA
The DNA here is from genome assembly GCF_034236695.1 of Oncorhynchus nerka. Classification (NCBI taxonomy): domain Eukaryota; kingdom Metazoa; phylum Chordata; class Actinopteri; order Salmoniformes; family Salmonidae; genus Oncorhynchus; species Oncorhynchus nerka. The sequence continues at coordinate 54,250,785 of NC_088407.1, forward strand.
ATATTGACATTTCCTATAGGGCATGGTAGAATATTGACATTTCCTATAGGGCATGGTAGAATATTGACATTTCCTCTAGGGCATGGTAGAATATTGACATTTCCTATAGGGCATGGTAGAATATTGACATTTCCTATAGGGCATGGTAGAATATTGACATTTCCTATAGGGCATGGTAGAATATTGCAGTTCCCTATAGGCATGGTAGAATATTGACATTTCCTATAGGGCATGGTAGAATATTGCAGTTCCCTATACGGCATGGTAGAATATTACTGTTCCCTATAGGCATGGTAGAATATTGACATTTCCTATAGGGCATGGTAGAATATTGCAGTTCCCTATAGGCATGGTAGAATATTGACATTTCCTATAGGGCATGGTAGAATATTGACATTTCCTATAGGGCATGGTAGAATATTGACATTTCCTATAGGGCATGGTAGAATATTGCAGTTATCAATAGGGAATGGTAGAATATTGACATTTCCTATAGGGCATGGTAGAATATTGAAATTTCCTATAGGGCATGGTAGAATATTGACATTTCCTATAGGGTATGGTAGAATATTGCAGTCCCCTATAGGGCATGGTAGAATATTGACATTTCCTATAGGGCATGGTAGAATATTGACATTTCCTATAGGGCATGGTAGAATATTGACATTTCCTATAGGGCATGGTAGAATATTGACATTTCCTCTAGGGCATGGTAGAATATTGACATTTCCTATAGGGCATGGTAGAATATTGAAATTTCCTATAGGGCATGGTAGAATATTGACATTTCCTATAGGGCATGGTAGAATATTGCAGTTCCCTATAGGCATGGTAGAATATTGACATTTCCTATAGGGCATGGTAGAATATTGCAGTTCCCTATACGGCATGGTAGAATATTACTGTTCCCTATAGGCATGGTAGAATATTGACATTTCCTATAGGGCATGGTAGAATATTGCAGTTCCCTATAGGCATGGTAGAATATTGACATTTCCTATAGGGCATGGTAGAATATTGACATTTCCTATAGGGCATGGTAGAATATTGACATTTCCTATAGGGCATGGTAGAATATTGACATTTCCTATAGGGCATGGTAGAATATTGCAGTTCCCTATAGGCATGGTATAATATTGACATTTCCTATGGATATGGTAGAATATTGACATTTCCTATAGGGCATGGTAGAATATTGACATTTCCTATAGGGCATGGTAGAATATTGACATTTCCTATAGGGCATGGTAGAATATTGACATTTCCTATAGGGCATGGTAGAATATTGCAGTTCCCTATACGGCATGGTAGAATATTGCAGTTCCCTATACGGCATGGTAGAATATTGCAGTTCCCTATAGGGAATGGTAGAATATTGCAGTTCCCTATACGGCATGGTAGAATATTGCAGTTTCCTATAGGCATTGTAGAATATTGCAGTTCCCTATACGGCATGGTAGAATATTGCAGTTCCCTATAGGGCATGGTAGAATATTGCAGTTCCCTATAGGGCATGGTAGAATATTGCAGTTCCCTATACGGCATGGTAGAATATTGCAGATCTCTATATTTCATGGTATAATATTGCAGTTCTCTAATTTGCAAGGTATTATATTGAAGCTTTCAAAAGGCTTGGTGAAATATTGCAGTTCCCTGTAGGATATATAAGAATACTGCAGTTCCCTATATTGCATGGTAGAATATTGCAGTTCCCTGTATTGCATTGCAGAGTTTTTGAAGTTCTCTATAGGGCATGGTAGAATATTGCAGCTCCCTGTATTGCATTGCAGAGTTTTGAAGTTCTCTATAGGGCATGGTAGAATATTGCAGTTCCCTGTAGGGCACTGTAGAATATTGCATTTCCCTGCGGACATGGTAGAGTTTGCCAGCAGCATACCACCCTGCATACCACTGCTGGCTTGCTTCTGAAGCTAAGCAGGGTTGGTCCTGGTCAGTTCCTGGATGGGAGACCAGATGCTGTTGAAGGGCCAGTAAGGAGGCACTCTTTCCTCTGGTCTAAAAAAATATATATCCCAATACCCCAGGGCAGTGATTGGGGACACTGCCCTGTGTAGGGTGCTGTTTTAAGGGATGGGATGTTAAACGGGTGTCCTGACTCTCTGAGGTCATTAACGATCCCATGGCACTTATCGTAAGAGTAGGGGTGTTAACCCCGGTGTCCTGGCTAAATTCCCAATCTGGCCCTCAAACCATCACTGTCACCTAATAATCCCCAGTTTATAATTGGCTCATTCATCCCCCTCCTCTCCCCTGTAACTATTCCCCAGGTTGTTGCTGTAAATGAGAACGTGTTCTCAGTCAACTTACCTGGTAAAATAACGGATAAATAAGAATATTGCAGGTTAGAAATGTACTGTTCCCCGTACGGCATCGTGGAATATTGCATGGTAGAATATTGCAGTTCTCTATATTGCATGGTAGAATATTGACATTTCCTATAGGGCATGGTAGAATATTGACATTTCCTATAGGGCATGGTAGAATATTGACATTTCCTATAGGACATGGTAGAATATTGACATTTCCTATAGGGCATGGAAGAATATTGACATTTCCTATAGGGCATGGTAGAATATTGCCATTTCCTATAGGGCATGGTAGAATATTGCCATTTCCTCTAGGGCATGGTAGAATATTGACATTTCCTATAGGGCATGGTAGAATATTGACATTTCCTATAGGGCATGGTAGAATATTGACAATTCCTATAGGGCATGGTAGAATATTGACATTTCCTATAGGGCATGGTAGAATATTGACATTTCCTATAGGTCATGGTAGAATATTGACATTTCCTCTAGGGCATGGTAGAATATTGACATTTCCTATAGGGCATGGTAGAATATTTCAGTTTCCTATAGGGCATGGTAGAATATTGCAGTTATCAATAGGGAATGGTAGAATATTGACATTTCCTATAGGGCATGGTAGAATATTGACATTTCCTATAGGGCATGGTAGAATATTGCAGTTCCCTATACGGCATGGTAGAATATTACTGTTCCCTATAGGCATGGTATAATATTGACATTTCCTATAGGGCATGGTAGAATATTGCAGTTCCCTATAGGCATGGTAGAATATTGACATTTCCTATAGGGCATGGTAGAATATTGACATTTCCTATAGGGCATGGTAGAATATTGACATTTCCTATAGGGCATGGTAGAATATTGCAGTTCCCTATAGGCATGGTAGAATATTGACATTTCCTATATGATATGGTAGAATATTGACATTTCCTATAGGGCATGGAAGAATATTGACATTTCCTATAGGGCATGGTAGAATATTGCCATTTCCTATAGGGCATGGTAGAATATTGCCATTTCCTCTAGGGCATGGTAGAATATTGACATTTCCTATAGGGCATGGTAGAATATTGACATTTCCTATAGGGCATGGTAGAATATTGACAATTCCTATAGGGCATGGTAGAATATTGACATTTCCTATAGGGCATGGTAGAATATTGACATTTCCTATAGGTCATGGTAGAATATTGACATTTCCTCTAGGGCATGGTAGAATATTGACATTTCCTATAGGGCATGGTAGAATATTTCAGTTTCCTATAGGGCATGGTAGAATATTGCAGTTATCAATAGGGAATGGTAGAATATTGACATTTCCTATAGGGCATGGTAGAATATTGAAATTTCCTATAGGGCATGGTAGAATATTGAAATTTCCTATAGGGCATGGTAGAATATTGAAATTTCCTATAGGGCATGGTAGAATATTGCAGTTCCCTATAGGCATGGTAGAATATTGACATTTCCTATAGGGCATGGTAGAATATTGCAGTTCCCTATACGGCATGGTAGAATATTACTGTTCCCTATAGGCATGGTATAATATTGACATTTCCTATAGGGCATGGTAGAATATTGCAGTTCCCTATAGGCATGGTAGAATATTGACATTTCCTATAGGGCATGGTAGAATATTGACATTTCCTATAGGGCATGGTAGAATATTGACATTTCCTATAGGGCATGGTAGAATATTGACATTTCCTATAGGGCATGGTAGAATATTGCAGTTCCCTATAGGCATGGTAGAATATTGACATTTCCTATATGATATGGTAGAATATTGACATTTCCTATAGGGCATGGTAGAATATTGACATTTCCTATAGGGCATGGTAGAATATTGACATTTCCTATAGGGCATGGTAGAATATTGACATTACCTATAGGGCATGGTAGAATATTGCAGTTCCCTATACGGCATGGTAGAATATTGCAGTTCCCTATACGGCATGGTAGAATATTGCAGTTCCCTATAGGGAATGGTAGAATATTGCAGTTCCCTATACGGCATGGTAGAATACTGCAGTTTCCTATAGGCATTGTAGAATATTGCAGTTCCCTATACGGCATGGTAGAATATTGCAGTTCCCTATAGGGCATGGTAGAATATTGCAGTTCCCTATAGGGCATGGTAGAATATTGCAGTTCCCTATACGGCATGGTAGAATATTTCAGTTTCCTATAGGCATTGTAGAATATTGCAGTTCCCTATACGGCATGGTAGAATATTGCAGTTCCCTATAGGGCATGGAAGAATATTGCAGTTCCCTATACGGCATGGTAGAATATTTCAGTTTCCTATAGGCATTGTAGAATATTGCAGTTCCCTGTGAGACATTGTAGAATATTTCAGTTCCCTATAGGGCATGGTAGTATATTGCAGTTCCCTGTAGGGCATGGTAGAATATTGCAGATCTCTATATTTCATGGTATAATATTGCAGTTCTCTAATTTGCAAGGTATTATATTGAAGCTTTCAAAAGGCTTGGTGAAATATTGCAGTTCCCTGTAGGATATATAAGAATACTGCAGTTCCCTATATTGCATGGTAGAATATTGCAGTTCCCTGTATTGCATTGCAGAGTTTTTGAAGTTCTCTATAGGGCATGGTAGAATATTGCAGCTCCCTGTATTGCATTGCAGAGTTTTGAAGTTCTCTATAGGGCATGGTAGAATATTGCATTTCCCTGCGGACATGGTAGAGTTTGCCAGCAGCATACCACCCTACATACCACTGCTGGCTTGCTTCTGAAGCTAAGCAGGGTTGGTCCTGGTCAGTTCCTGGATGGGAGACCAGATGCTGTTGAAGGGCCAGTAAGGAGGCACTCTTTCCTCTGGTCTAAAAAAATATATATCCCAATACCCCAGGGCAGTGATTGGGGACACTGCCCTGTGTAGGGTGCTGTTTTAAGGGATGGGATGTTAAACGGGTGTCCTGACTCTCTGAGGTCATTAACGATCCCATGGCACTTATCGTAAGAGTAGGGGTGTTAACCCCGGTGTCCTGGCTAAATTCCCAATCTGGCCCTCAAACCATCACTGTCACCTAATAATCCCCAGTTTATAATTGGCTCATTCATCCCCCTCCTCTCCCCTGTAACTATTCCCCAGGTTGTTGCTGTAAATGAGAACGTGTTCTCAGTCAACTTACCTGGTAAAATAACGGATAAATAAGAATATTGCAGGTTAGAAATGTACTGTTCCCCGTACGGCATCGTGGAATATTGCATGGTAGAATATTGCAGTTCTCTATATTGCATGGTAGAATATTGCAGTTCTCTATATTGCATGGTAGAATATTGACATTTCCTATAGGGCATGGTAGAATATTGACATTTCCTATAGGGCATGGTAGAATATTGAAATTTCCTATAGGGCATGGTAGAATATTGACATTTCCTATAGGGCATGGTAGAATATTGACATTTCCTATAGGGCATGGTAGAATATTGACATTTCCTATAGGGCATGGAAGAATATTGACATTTCCTATAGGGCATGGTAGAATATTGCCATTTCCTATAGGGCATGGTAGAATATTGCCATTTCCTCTAGGGCATGGTAGAATATTGACATTTCCTATAGGGCATGGTAGAATATTGACATTTCCTATAGGGCATGGTAGAATATTGACAATTCCTATAGGGCATGGTAGAATATTGACATTTCCTATAGGGCATGGTAGAATATTGACATTTCCTATAGGTCATGGTAGAATATTGACATTTCCTCTAGGGCATGGTAGAATATTGACATTTCCTATAGGGCATGGTAGAATATTTCAGTTTCCTATAGGGCATGGTAGAATATTGCAGTTATCAATAGGGAATGGTAGAATATTGACATTTCCTATAGGGCATGGTAGAATATTGAAATTTCCTATAGGGCATGGTAGAATATTGAAATTTCCTATAGGGCATGGTAGAATATTGACATTTCCTATAGGGCATGGTAGAATATTGAAATTTCCTATAGGGCATGGTAGAATATTGCAGTTCCCTATAGGCATGGTAGAATATTGACATTTCCTATAGGGCATGGTAGAATATTGCAGTTCCCTATACGGCATGGTAGAATATTACTGTTCCCTATAGGCATGGTAGAATATTGACATTTCCTATAGGGCATGGTAGAATATTGCAGTTCCCTATAGGCATGGTAGAATATTGACATTTCCTATAGGGCATGGTAGAATATTGACATTTCCTATAGGGCATGGTAGAATATTGACATTTCCTATAGGGCATGGTAGAATATTGACATTTCCTATAGGGCATGGTAGAACATTGCAGTTCCCTATAGGCATGGTAGAATATTGACATTTCCTATATGATATGGTAGAATATTGACATTTCCTATAGGGCATGGTAGAATATTGACATTTCCTATAGGGCATGGTAGAATATTGACATTTCCTATAGGGCATGGTAGAATATTGACATTTCCTATAGGGCATGGTAGAATATTGCAGTTCCCTATACGGCATGGTAGAATATTGCAGTTCCCTATAGGGCATGGTAGAATATTGCAGTTCCCTATAGGGAATGGTAGAATATTGCAGTTCCCTATACGGCATGGTAGAATATTGCAGTTTCCTATAGGCATTGTAGAATATTGCAGTTCCCTATATGGCATGGTAGAATATTGCAGTTCCCTATAGGGCATGGTAGAATATTGCAGTTCCCTATACGGCATGGTAGAATATTTCAGTTTCCTATAGGCATTGTAGAATATTGCAGTTCCCTGTGAGACATTGTAGAATATTTCAGTTCCCTATAGGGCATGGTAGTATATTGCAGTTCCCTGTAGGGCATGGTAGAATATTGCAGATCTCTATATTTCATGGTATAATATTGCAGTTCTCTAATTTGCAAGGTATTATATTGAAGCTTTCAAAAGGCTTGGTGAAATATTGCAGTTCCCTATAGGGAATGGTAGAATATTGCAGTTCCCTATACGGCATGGTAGAATACTGCAGTTTCCTATAGGCATTGTAGAATATTGCAGTTCCCTATACGGCATGGTAGAATATTGCAGTTCCCTATAGGGCATGGTAGAATATTGCAGTTCCCTATAGGGCATGGTAGAATATTGCAGTTCCCTATACGGCATGGTAGAATATTTCAGTTTCCTATAGGGCATGGTAGAATATTGCAGTTATCAATAGGGAATGGTAGAATATTGACATTTCCTATAGGGCATGGTAGAATATTGAAATTTCCTATAGGGCATGGTAGAATATTGAAATTTCCTATAGGGCATGGTAGAATATTGAAATTTCCTATAGGGCATGGTAGAATATTGAAATTTCCTATAGGGCATGGTAGAATATTGCAGTTCCCTATAGGCATGGTAGAATATTGACATTTCCTATAGGGCATGGTAGAATATTGCAGTTCCCTATACGGCATGGTAGAATATTACTGTTCCCTATAGGCATGGTAGAATATTGACATTTCCTATAGGGCATGGTAGAATATTGCAGTTCCCTATAGGCATGGTAGAATATTGACATTTCCTATAGGGCATGGTAGAATATTGACATTTCCTATAGGGCATGGTAGAATATTGCAGTTCCCTATAGGCATGGTAGAATATTGACATTTCCTATATGATATGGTAGAATATTGACATTTCCTATAGGGCATGGTAGAATATTGACATTTCCTATAGGGCATGGTAGAATATTGACATTTCCTATAGGGCATGGTAGAATATTGACATTTCCTATAGGGCATGGTAGAATATTGCAGTTCCCTATACGGCATGGTAGAATATTGCAGTTCCCTATACGGCATGGTAGAATATTGCAGTTCCCTATAGGGAATGGTAGAATATTGCAGTTCCCTATACGGCATGGTAGAATATTGCAGTTTCCTATAGGCATTGTAGAATATTGCAGTTCCCTATACGGCATGGTAGAATATTGCAGTTCCCTATAGGGCATGGTAGAATATTGCAGTTCCCTATAGGGCATGGTAGAATATTGCAGATCTCTATATTTCATGGTATAATATTGCAGTTCTCTAATTTGCAAGGTATTATATTGAAGCTTTCAAAAGGCTTGGTGAAATATTGCAGTTCCCTATAGGGAATGGTAGAATATTGCAGTTCCCTATACGGCATGGTAGAATACTGCAGTTTCCTATAGGCATTGTAGAATATTGCAGTTCCCTATACGGCATGGTAGAATATTGCAGTTCCCTATAGGGCATGGTAGAATATTGCAGTTCCCTATAGGGCATGGTAGAATATTGCAGTTCCCTATACGGCATGGTAGAATATTTCAGTTTCCTATAGGCATTGTAGAATATTGCAGTTCCCTATACGGCATGGTAGAATATTGCAGTTCCCTATAGGGCATGGTAGAATATTGCAGTTCCCTATACGGCATGGTAGAATATTTCAGTTTCCTATAGGCATTGTAGAATATTGCAGTTCCCTGTGAGACATTGTAGAATATTTCAGTTCCCTATAGGGCATGGTAGTATATTGCAGTTCCCTGTAGGGCATGGTAGAATATTGCAGATCTCTATATTTCATGGTATAATATTGCAGTTCTCTAATTTGCAAGGTATTATATTGAAGCTTTCAAAAGGCTTGGTGAAATATTGCAGTTCCCTGTAGGATATATAAGAATACTGCAGTTCCCTATATTGCATGGTAGAATATTGCAGTTCCCTGTATTGCATTGCAGAGTTTTTGAAGTTCTCTATAGGGCATGGTAGAATATTGCAGCTCCCTGTATTGCATTGCAGAGTTTTGAAGTTCTCTATAGGGCATGGTAGAATATTGCATTTCCCTGCGGACATGGTAGAGTTTGCCAGCAGCATACCACCCTACATTCCACTGCTGGCTTGCTTCTGAAGCTAAGCAGGGTTGGTCCTGGTCAGTTCCTGGATGGGAGACCAGATGCTGTTGAAGGGCCAGTAAGGAGGCACTCTTTCCTCTGGTCTAAAAAAAAATATATCCCAATACCCCAGGGCAGTGATTGGGGACACTGCCCTGTGTAGGGTGCTGTTTTAAGGGATGGGATGTTAAACGGGTGTCCTGACTCTCTGAGGTCATTAACGATCCCATGGCACTTATCGTAAGAGTAGGGGTGTTAACCCCGGTGTCCTGGCAAAATTCCCAATCTGGCCCTCAAACCATCACTGTCACCTAATAATCCCCAGTTTATAATTGGCTCATTCATCCCCCTCCTGTCCCCTGTAACTATTCCCCAGGTTGTTGCTGTAAATGAGAACGTGTTCTCAGTCAACTTACCTGGTAAAATAACGGATAAATAAGAATATTGCAGGTTAGAAATGTACTGTTCCCCGTACGGCATCGTGGAATATTGCATGGTAGAATATTGCAGTTCTCTATATTGCATGGTAAAATATTGCAGTTCTCTATATTGCATGGTAGAATATTGACATTTCCTATAGGGCATGGTAGAATATTGACATTTCCTATAGGGCATGGTAGAATATTGACATTTCCTATAGGGCATGGTAGAATATTGACATTTCCTATAGGGCATGGAAGAATATTGACATTTCCTATAGGGCATGGTAGAATATTGCCATTTCCTATAGGGCATGGTAGAATATTGCCATTTCCTCTAGGGCATGGTAGAATATTGACATTTCCTATAGGGCATGGTAGAATATTGACATTTCCTATAGGGCATGGTAGAATATTGACAATTCCTATAGGGCATGGTAGAATATTGACATTTCCTATAGGGCATGGTAGAATATTGACATTTCCTCTAGGGCATGGTAGAATATTGACATTTCCTATAGGGCATGGTAGAATATTGACATTTCCTATAGGGCATGGTAGAATATTGACAATTCCTATAGGGCATGGTAGAATATTGACATTTCCTATAGGGCATGGTAGAATATTTCAGTTTCCTATAGGGCATGGTAGAATATTGCAGTTATCAATAGGGAATGGTAGAATATTGACATTTCCTATAGGGCATGGTAGAATATTGAAATTTCCTATAGGGCATGGTAGAATATTGAAATTTCCTATACGGCATGGTAGAATATTGCAGTTCCCTATAGGGAATGGTAGAATATTGCAGTTCCCTATACGGCATGGTAGAATATTGCAGTTTCCTATAGGCATTGTAGAATATTGCAGTTCCCTATACGGCATGGTAGAATATTGCAGTTCCCTATAGGGCATGGTAGAATATTGCAGTTCCCTATAGGGCATGGTAGAATATTGCAGTTCCCTATACGGCATGGTAGAATATTTCAGTTTCCTATAGGCATTGTAGAATATTGCAGTTTCAAATATGGCATGGTAGAATATTGCAGTTCCCTATAGGGCATGGTAGAATATTGCAGTTCCTATACGGCATGGTAGAATATTTCAGTTTCCTATAGGCATTGTAGAATATTGCAGTTCCCTGTGAGACATTGTAGAATATTTCAGTTCCTATAGGGCATGGTAGTATATTGCAGTTCCCTGTAGGGCATGGTAGAATATTGCAGATCTCTATATTTCATGGTATAATATTGCAGTTCTCTAATTTGCAAGGTATTATATTGAAGCTTTCAAAAGGCTTGGTGAAATATTGCAGTTCCCTGTAGGATATATAAGAATACTGCAGTTCCCTATATTGCATGGTAGAATATTGCAGTTCCCTGTATTGCATTGCAGAGTTTTGAAGTTCTCTATAGGGCATGGTAGAATATTGCAGCTCCTGTATTGCATTGCAGAGTTTTGAAGTTCTCTATAGGGCATGGTAGAATATTCCCTGTAGCATTTGCATTTCCCTGCGGACATGGTAGAGTTTGCCAGCAGCATACCACCCTACATTCCACTGCTGGCTTGCTTCTGAAGCTAAGCAGGGTTGGTCCTGGTCAGTTCCTGGATGGGAGACCAGATGCTGTTGAAGGGCCAGTAAGGAGGCACTCTTTCCTCTGGTCTAAAAAAATATATCCCAATACCCCAGGGCAGTGATTGGGGACACTGCCCTGTGTAGGGTGCTGTTTTAAGGGATGGGATGTTAAACGGGTGTCCTGACTCTCTGAGGTCATTAACGATCCCATGGCACTTATCGTAAGAGTAGGGGTGTTAACCCCGGTGTCCTGGCAAAATTCCCAATCTGGCCCTCAAACCATCACTGTCACCTAATAATCCCCAGTTTATAATTGGCTCATTCATCCCCCTCCTGTCCCCTGTAACTATTCCCCAGGTTGTTGCTGTAAATGAGAACGTGTTCTCAGTCAACTTACCTGGTAAAATAACGGATAAATAAGAATATTGCAGGTTAGAAATGTACTGTTCCCCGTACGGCATCGTGGAATATTGCAGTTCTTCTATATTGCATGGTAAAATATTGCAGTTCTCTATATTGCATGGTAGAATATTGCAGTTCTCTATATTGCATGGTAGAATATTGACATTTCCTATAGGGCATGGTAGAATATTGACATTTCCTATAGGGCATGGTAGAATATTGACATTTCCTATAGGGCATGGAAGAATATTGACATTTCCTATAGGGCATGGAAGAATATTGAATTTCCTATAGGGCATGGTAGAATATTGCCATTTCCTCTAGGGCATGGTAGAATATTGACATTTCCTATAGGGCATGGTAGAATATTGACATTTCCTATAGGGCATGGTAGAATATTGACAATTCCTATAGGGCATGGTAGAATATTGACATTTCCTATAGGGCATGGTAGAATATTGACATTTCCTATAGGGCATGGTAGAATATTGACATTTCCTATAGGGCATGGTAGAATATTGACATTTCCTATAGGGCATGGTAGAATATTGACATTTCCTATAGGGCATGGTAGAATATTGACATTTCCTATAGGGCATGGTAGAATATTGAAAGTTTCCTATAGGGCATGGTAGAATATTGCAGTTATCAATAGGGAATGGTAGAATATTGACATTTCCTATAGGGCATGGTAGAATATTGAAATTTCCTATAGGGCATGGTAGAATATTGAAATTTCCTATAGGGCATGGTAGAATATTGAAATTTCCTATACGGCATGGTAGAATATTGCAGTTCCCTATAGGGAATGGTAGAATATTGCAGTTCCCTATACGGCATGGTAGAATATTGCAGTTTCCTATAGGCATTGTAGAATATTGCAGTTCCCTATACGGCATGGTAGAATATTGCAGTTCCCTATAGGGCATGGTAGAATATTGCAGTTCCCTATAGGGCATGGTAGAATATTGCAGTTCCCTATACGGCATGGTAGAATATTTCAGTTTCCTATAGGCATTGTAGAATATTGCAGTTCCCTATATGGCATGGTAGAATATTGCAGTTCCCTATAGGGCATGGTAGAATATTGCAGTTCCCTATACGGCATGGTAGAATATTTCAGTTTCCTATAGGCATTGTAGAATATTGCAGTTCCCTGTGAGACATTGTAGAATATTTCAGTTCCCTATAGGGCATGGTAGAATATTGCAGTTCCCTGTAGGGCATGGTAGAATATTGCAGATCTCTATATTTCATGGTATAATATTGCAGTTCTCTAATTTGCAAGGTATTATATTGAAGCTTTCAAAAGGCTTGGTGAAATATTGCAGTTCCCTGTAGGATATATAAGAATACTGCAGTTCCCTATATTGCATGGTAGAATATTGCAGTTCCCTGTATTGCATTGCAGAGTTTTTGAAGTTCTCTATAGGGCATGGTAGAATATTGCAGCTCCCTGTATTGCATTGCAGAGTTTTGAAGTTCTCTATAGGGCATGGTAGAATATTGCAGTTCCCTGTAGGGCACTGTAGAATATTGCATTTCCCTGCGGACATGGTAGAGTTTGCCAGCAGCATACCACCCTGCATACCACTGCTGGCTTGCTTCTGAAGCTAAGCAGGGTTGGTCCTGGTCAGTTCCTGGATGGGAGACCAGATGCTGTTGAAGGGCCAGTAAGGAGGCACTCTTTCCTCTGGTCTAAAAAAATATATATCCCAATACCCCAGGGCAGTGATTGGGGACACTGCCCTGTGTAGGGTGCTGTTTTAAGGGATGGGATGTTAAACGGGTGTCCTGACTCTCTGAGGTCATTAACGATCCCATGGCACTTATCGTAAGAGTAGGGGTGTTAACCCCGGTGTCCTGGTTAAATTCCCAATCTGGCCCTCAAACCATCACTGTCACCTAATAATCCCCAGTTTATAATTGGCTCATTCATCCCCCTCCTCTCCCCTGTAACTATTCCCCAGGTTGTTGCTGTAAATGAGAACGTGTTCTCAGTCAACTTACCTGGTAAAATAACGGACAAATAAGAATATTGCAGGTTAGAAATGTACTGTTCCCCGTACGGCATCGTGGAATATTGCAGTTCTCTATATTGCATGGTAGAATATTGCAGTTCTCTATATTGCATGGTAGAATATTGCAGTTCTCTATATTGCATGTTAGAATATTGACATTTCCTATAGGGCATGGTAGAGTATTGACATTTCCTATAGGGCATGGTAGAATATTGACATTTCCTATAGGGCATGGTAGAATATTGACATTTCCTATAGGGCATGGAAGAATATTGACATTTCCTATAGGGCATGGTAGAATATTGCCATTTCCTATAGGGCATGGTAGAATATTGCCATTTCCTCTAGGGCATGGTAGAATATTGACATTTCCTATAGGGCATGGTAGAATATTGACATTTCCTATAGGGCATGGTAGAATATTGACATTTCCTATAGGGCATGGTAGAATATTGACATTTCCTATAGGGCATGGTAGAATATTTCAGTTTCCTATAGGGCATGGTAGAATATTGCAGTTATCAATAGGGAATGGTAGAATATTGACATTTCCTATAGGGCATGGTAGAATATTGACATTTCCTATAGGGCATGGTAGAATATTGACATTTCCTATAGGTCATGGTAGAATATTGACATTTCCTATAGGGCATGGTAGAATATTGCAGTTCCCTGTAAGGCATTGTTGAATTTTGCAGATCCTGCCTTGGTAGAGTATTGCAGTTCCTTACGTGGTATTGTATAATTTTGCAGTTCCCTGTAGGCCATGGAAGAATATTGCTGTTCTCTATATGGCATGGTAGAATATTGCAGTTCTCTATATGGCATGGTAGAATATTGCAGTTCTCTATAGGGCATGGTAGAATATTGCAGTTCTGTATAGGGCATGGTAGAATATTGCAGTTCTCTATATTGCATGGTAGAATGTTGCAGTTCCCTATATGGCATGGTAGAATATTGCAGTTCTGTATAGGGCGTGGTAGAATATTGCAGTTCTCTATATTGCATGGTAGAATATTGCAGTTCCCTATATGGTATGGTAGAATATTGCAGTTCTTTATAGGGCATGGTAGGAGATTGTACTTCTCTATTTTGCATGGTAGAATATTGCAGTTCTCTATAGGGCATGGTAGGAGATTGTACTTCTCTATTTTGCATGGTAGAATATTGCAGTTCTCTATAGGGTATGGTAGAATATTACTGTTCTCTATATGATATGGTAGAATATTACTGTTCTCTATATGATATGGTAGAATATTACTGTTCTCTATAGGGTATGGTAGAATATTGCAGTTCCCTATATGATATGGTAGAATATTTCTGTTCTCTATATGATATGGTAGAATATTTCTGTTCTCTATAGGGTATGGTAGAATATTGCAGTTCCATATATGATATGGTAGAATATTACTGTTCTCTATAGGGTATGGTAGAATATTTCTGTTCTCTATATGATATGGTAGAATATTGCAGTTCCCTATATGATATGGTAGAATATTGCAGTTCCTTACGTGGTATTGTATAATTTTGCAGTTCCCTGTAGGCCATGGAAGAATATTGCAGTTCTCTATATGGCATGGTAGAATATTGCAGTTCTCTATATGGTATGGTAGGAGATTGTACTTCTCTATTTTGCATGGTAGAATATTGCAGTTCTCTATATGGCATGCTAGAATATTGCAGTTCTCTATATGATATGGTAGAATATTACTGTTCTCTATAGGGCATGGTAGAATATTACTGTTCTCTATATGATATGGTAGAATATTGCAGTTCCCTATATGATATGGTAGAATATTACTGTTCTCTGTATGATATGGTAGAATATTGCAGTTCCCTATATGATATGGTAGAATATTACTGTTCTCTATATGATATGGTAGAATATTACTGTTCTCTATAGGGCATGGTAGAATATTACTGTTCTCTATATGATATGGTAGAATATTGCAGTTCCCTATATGATATGGTAGAATATTACTGTTCTCTATATGATATGGTAGAATATTGCAGTTCCCTATATGATATGGTAGAATATTACTGTTCTCTATATGATATGGTAGAATATTACTGTTCTCTATAGGGCATGGTAGAATATTACTGTTCTCTATATGATATGGTAGAATATTGCAGTTCTCTATATGATATGGTAGAATATTACTGTTCTCTATATGATATGGTAGAATATTGCAGTTCCCTATATGATATGGTAGAATATTACTGTTCTCTATATGATATGGTAGAATATTGCAGTTCCCTATATGATATGGTAGAATATTACTGTTCTCTATAGGGCATGGTAGAATATTACTGTTCTCTATATGATATGGTAGAATATTGCAGTTCCCTATATGATATGGTAGAATATTGCAGTTCCCTAGATGATATGGTAGAATATTACTGTTCTCTATAGGGCATGGTAGAATATTACTGTTCTCTATATGATATGGTAGAATATTGCAGTTCCCTATATGATATGGTAGAATATTGCAGTTCTCTATAGGGCATGGTAGAATATTACTGTTCTCTATATGATATGGTAGAATATTACTGTTCTCTATATGATATGGTAGAATATTACTGTTCTCTATAGGGCATGGTAGAATATTACAGTTCCCTATATGATATGGTAGAATATTACTGTTCTCTATAGGGCATGGTAGAATATTACTGTTCTCTATAGGGCATGGTAGAATATTGCAGTTCCCTATATGATATGGTAGAATATTGCAGTTCCCTATATGATATGGTAGAATATTGCAGTTCCCTATATGATATGGTAGAATATTGCAGTTCCCTATATGATATGGTAGAATATTGCAGTTCCATATATGATATGGTAGAATATTGCAGTTCCCTATATGATATGGTAGAATATTACTGTTCTCTATAGGGCATGGTAGAATATTACTGTTCTCTACAGGGTATGGTAGAATATTGCAGTTCCCTATATGATATGGTAGAATATTTCTGTTCTCTATATGATATGGTAGAATATTGCAGTTCCCTATATGATATGGTAGAATATTTCTGTTCTCTATAGGGTATGGTAGAATATTTCTGTTCTCTATAGGGCATGGTAGAATATTACTGTTCTCTATAGGGCATGGTAGAATATTACTGTTCTCTATATTGCATGGTAGAATATTGCAATTCCCTATATGATATGGTAGAATATTTCTGTTCTCTATATTACATGGTAGAATATTGCAGTTCCCTAGATGATATGGTAGAATATTGCAGTTCCCTAGATGATATGGTAGAATATTACTGTTCTCTATAGGGCATGGTAGAATATTGCAGTGTATATATATATATATAAATATATACTTGATATGTGGTATCACATTTGCATTCCTAGCATGACTCTCCTCCTGCTAAAGAGACAGGGAGCCAGCAGTCAGCTGTGCACGGGATGCAGTTCAAAAACAACAACAACAACAACAACAACAGCAATGATACTTCCTGCCAGGCGAATATATGATGAAGGGGAGTGAAATATAGTTAAACCCACCCTTGATTCTCACAGGAGTATCTACTGCAGAAAGAACGAGAGTATCAGAGAGAGACAACTATAGAGAGAGAGAGAGAGAGAGAGAGACAGAAGGGAGTTAAATAAAGGGCTCCCTTATACCACAGGAGAGATGGGAGAGATGAGAATAGCATTGGGACTGAGAGAGTTAGAGGGAGAGATGGGAGAGATGGGAAGAGCATTGGGACTGAGAGAGTTAGAGGGAGAGATGGGAGAGATGAGAAGAGCATTGGGACTGAGAGAGTTAGAGGGAGAGATGGGAGAGAGGAGAAGAGCAGTGGGACTGAGAGAGTTAGAGGGAGAGATGGGAGAGAGGAGAAGAGCAGTGGGACTGAGAGAGTTAGAGGGAGAGATGGGAGAGAGGAGAAGAGCTGCTGTGGGGTTATGGGTTTGAGGGATACTTAGAGGGACATATGCTGTGGGATTGAGAGATATAGACGGGAGAGAGGAGAGGGGTTATTATGGGTTTGAGAGAGGTGTATCTGGAGGACCGAGAGGGGTTATTATGGGTTTGAGAGAGGTGTACCTGGAGGACCGAGAGGGGTTGTTATGGGTTTGAGAGTTTGAGAGGGGTTGTTATGGGTTTGAGAGAGGTGTACCTGGAGGACGAAGAGGGGTTGTTATGGGTTTGAGAGAGGTGTACCTGGAGGACTGAGAGGGGTTGTTATGGGTTTGAGAGAGGTGTACCTGGAGGACGAAGAGGTGTTGTTATGGGTTTGAAAGAGGTGTACCTGGAGGACCGAGAGGGGTTGTTATGGGTTTGAGAGAGGTGTACCTGGAGGACCGAGAGGGGTTGTTATGGGTTTGAGAGAGGTGTACCTGGAGGACTGAGAGGGGTTGTTATGGGTTTGAGAGAGGTGTACCTGGAGGACGAAGAGGGGTTGTTATGGGTTTGAGAGAGGTGTACCTGGAGGACTGAGAGGGGTTGTTATGGGTTTGAGAAGGTGGACCTGGAGGACGGAGAGGGGTTGTTATGGGTTTGAAAGAGGTGTACCTGGAGGACCGAGAGGGGTTGTTATGGGTTTGAGAGGGTGTACCTGGAGGACCGAGAGGGGTTGTTATGGGTTTGAGAGAGGTGTACCTGGAGGACCGAGAGGGGTTGTTATGGGTTTGAGAGAGGTGTACCTGGAGGACCGAGAGGGTTGTTATGGGTTTGAGAGGTGTACCTGGAGGACTGAGAGGGGTTGTTATGGGTTTGAGAGAGGTGTACCTGGAGGACGAAGAGGGGTTGTTATGGGTTTGAGAGAGGTGTACCTGGAGGACTGAGAGGGGTTGTTATGGGTTTGAGAGAGGTGGACCTGGAGGACGGAGAGGGGTTGTTATGGGTTTGAAAGAGGTGTACCTGGAGGACCGAGAGGGGTTGTTATGGGTTTGAGAGAGGTGTACCTGGAGGACCGAGAGGGGTTGTTATGGGTTTGAGAGAGGTGTACCTGGAGGACCGAGAGGGGTTGTTATGGGTTTGAGAGAGGTGTACCTGGAGGACCGAGAGGGGTTGTTATGGGTTTGAGAGAGGTGTACCTGGAGGACGAAGAGGGGTTGTTGTTTGGCGCCACACCAAACTGGAAGTCTTCCGACTAGCTTGGAAAGACGGTACCGTGCAGTACCGAAGAGCCCTTACTGCTGCTCGATCATCCTATTTTTCTAACTTAATTGAGGAAAATAAGAACAATCCGAAATTTATTTTTGATACTGTCGCAAAGCTAACTAAAAAGCAGCATTCCCCAAGAGAGGATGACTTTCACTTTAGCAGTGATAAATTCATGAACTTCTTTGAGGAAAAGATTATGATTATTAGAAAGCAAATTACGGACTCCTCTTTAAACCTGCGTATTCCTCCAAACCTCAGTTGTCCTGAGTCTGCACAACTCTGCCAGGACCTAGGATCAAGAGAGACGCTCAAGTGTTTTAGTACTATATCTCTTGACACAATGATGAAAATAATCATGGCCTCTAAACCTTCAAGCTGCATACTGGACCCTATTCCAACTAAACTACTGAAAGAGCTGCGTCCTGTGCTTGACCCTCCTATGTTGAACATAATAAATGGCTCTCTATCCACTGGATGTGTACCAAACTCACTAAAAGTGGCAGTAATAAAGCCTCTCTTGAAAAAGCCAAACCTTGACCCAGAAAATATAAAAAACTATCGGCCTATATCGAATCTTCCATTGCTCTCAAAAATTTTAGAGAAGGCTGTTGCGCAGCAACTCACTGCCTTCCTGAAGACAAAAACAATGTATACGAAATGCTTCAGTCTGGTTTTAGACCCCATCATAGCACTGAGACGGCACTTGTGAAGGTGGTAAATGACATTTTAATGGCATCGGACCGAGGCTCTGCATCTGTCCTCGTGCTCCTAGACCTTATTGCTGCTTTTGATACCATCGATCACCACATTCTTTTGGAGAGATTGGAAACCCAAATTGGTCTACACGGACATGTTCTGGCCTTGTTTAGATCTTATCTGTCGGAAAGATATCAGTTTGTCTCTGTGAATGGTTTGTCCTCTGACAAATCAACTGTACATTTCGGTGTTCCTCAAGGTTCCGTTTTAGGACCACTATTGTTTTCACTATATATTTTACCTCTTGGGGATGTTATTCGAAAACATAATGTTAACTTTCACTGCTATGCGGATGACACACAGCTGTACATTTCAATGAAACATGGTGAAGCCCCAAAATTGCCCTTGCTAGAAGCATGTGTTTCAGACATAAGGAAGTGGATGGCTGCAAACGTTCTACTATTAAACTCGGACAAAACAGAGATGCTTGTTCTAGGTCCCAAGAAACAAAGAGATCTTCTGTTGAATCTGACAATTAATCTTAATGGTTGTACAGTCGTTTCAAATAAAACTGTGAAGGACCTCGGCGTTACTCTGGACCCTGATCTCTCTTTTGAAGAACATATCAAGACCATTTCGAGGACAGCTTTTTTCCATCTACGTAACATTGCAAAAATCAGAAACTTTCTGTCCAAAAATGATGCAGAAAAATTAATCCATGCTTTTGTCACTTCTAGGTTAGACTACTGCAATGCTCTACTTTCCGGCTACCCGGATAAAGCACTAAATAAACTTCAGTTAGTGCTAAATACGGATGCTAGAATCCTGACTAGAACCCAAAAATTTGATCATATTACTCCAGTGCTAGCCTCTCTACACTGGCTTCCTGTCAAAGCAAGGGCTGATTTCAAGGTTTTACTGCTAACCTACAAAGCATTACATGGGCTTGCTCCTACCTATCTCTCTGATTTGGTCCTGCCGTACATACCTACACGTACGCTACGGTCACAAGACGCAGGCCTCCTAATTGTCCCTAGAATTTCTAAGCAAACAGCTGGAGGCAGGGCTTTCTCCTGTAGAGCTCCATTTTTATGGAACGGTCTGCCTACCCATGTCAGAGACGCAAACTCGGTCTCAACCTTTAAGTCTTTACTGAAGACTCATCTCTTCAGTGGGTCATATGATTGAGTGTAGTCTGGCCCAGGAGTGGGAAGGTGAACGGAAAGGCTCTGGAGCAACGAACCGCCCTTGCTGTCTCTGCCTGGCCGGTTCCCCTCTTTCCACTGGGACTCTCTCTCATCCTGTCTGGGTTGGCGCCCCCCCCCCCCCCCCCCTTGGGTTGTGCCGTGGCGGAGATCTTTGTGGGCTATACTCAGCCTTGTCTCAGGATGGTAAGTTGGTGGTTGAAGATATCCCTCTAGTGGTGTGGGGGCTGTGCTTTGGCAAAGTGGGTGGGGTTATATCCTTCCTGTTTGGCCCTGTCCGGGGGTGTCCTCGGATGGGGCCACAGTGTCTCCTGACCCCTCCTGTCTCAGCCTCCAGTATTTATGCTGCAGTAGTTTGTGTCGGGGGGGCTAGGGTTAGTTTGTTATATCTGGAGTACTTCTCCTGTCCTATTCGGTGTCCTGTGTGAATCTAAGTGTGCGTTCTCTAATTCTCTCCTTCTCTCTTGCTTTCTCTCTCTCGGTGGTTTGAGAGAGGTGTACCTGGAGGACAGAGAGGGGTTGTTATGGGTTTGAGAGAGGTGTACCTGGAGGACCGAGAGCGGTTGTTATGGGTTTGAAAGTGGGAAGCGGGAAGCGAGAAGAAGCAGATGCAGAGCCTTGCACGATGTGGGATGAAGGGAGCGATTAGAGCTGGAAGAGATGGAGTGGTCAAAGTGTCATGGGACTAGGGGAGAGGTAACGGGAGAGATGGAACTGCTGTAGTGTTGTACAGAGAGAGAGAGGGAGAGGGAGAGGGAAAGAGAGGTACAGTTGTGGAGTACAAGGATATACGTTGTGGGAATGAGGAAGAGGCGGTTGGGAGAGAGAGATGGGGGAGAGGCACAGGGTTAAGGTACTCTGTCAGCATAATGAGAGGGCTTGTACAGTACAGTGTTGTGGGAATAAGGGAGAGGCAGAGGGAGAGATAGTCGTCTCTGGCAGGTAGCACATCAGAGACAGGGAGAGCTAATGTCTCACAGGATGGGATGACAAATGTGCCAGACATGAAAGACTTCCCCATGCCTCAGGGAACTACTTTACCTGCACACACAGCACAAACACACATCAAGGCAAAGAACATCCTCCACACACACACACACACATACATGCAGGGACACACAGACGCAGGGACACGCATGCACAGACACACACACGTTCGCATTCACACAGGCTTGTAAGTGCTCACACATGGGAAATCAAATGCAAACACAATTTAATACTATTTCCCATATTATATTATATGGGCACAGAAATAGAATATACACTGACTGTACAAAACATTAGGAACACCTTCCCAATGTTGAGTTGTGTATTGAGTACCCCTTTTCCCCTCAGAACAGCCCTAATTCGTCAGGGCAGGGACTCTACAAGGTGTCGAAAGCGTTCCACAGGGATGCCGGCCCATGTTGACTCCAGTGCTTCCCACAGTTGTGTCAAGTTGTCTGGATGTCCTTTGGGTGGTGGACATTCTTACAGAAGGGAAACTGTTGAGCGTGAAAAGCAGCGTTGCAGTTCTTGACACACTCAAACCGCTGTGCCTGGCAGCTACTACCATTTGTTCAAAGACACTGAAATATATTGTCTAGAATTTTCACACACTGATTGGCACACATACACAATCCATGACTCAATTGTCTAAAAATCCTTCTTCAACCCGTCTCCTCCCCTTCCTCTACACTGATTGAAGTGGATTTAACAAGGGACATCAATAAGGAATCATAGCTTTCATCTGGATTCCCCTGGTCAGTCTATGTCATGGAAAGAGCCTAATGTTTAGTCCACTCAGTTCATACATCAATATAAACATGCTGCACACATACATTACGTAAACACACTCACATGCTCTCTATATGTTCTCCACATCGTTTTCTCTCTTCCCCCTCTTCCTCTCCTCCCCCCAATCTCCCTCTTCCTCCCGCTCTCTCTCTCTTTCTCTGCCGCTCTTCTCGCCCTCACCCTCTCATTCTCTATCTCTCGTTCCCTCTGCCTCTCTCTGTCCCTCTCCCTCCCTCTCTCTCCTTCCTTCAGCAGCCTCTAAATCCATGCCATATGACCTTCTGTTGAAGAGATAAAGAATGTGCTTATCAGTCATGCAAATGAGGCTGAATTCATTTTCCACAACAGATGGCCCCATAGATAATGATGATGGAGGAGAGAAAATTAAATGTCTCTTGCACGGTGGTCATGGCAACCGGGCTCGGTGTAATATCAATAATAAGTGCGGCGCATAATAAGGTTGTCAGTCCTGTGAATCAAAGTGTGGGGCTGGACAAGGCGGAAGGACTCTGAAGTTTAGTGCCCTTCTCTTCCCCACTCCTAACTCTTACCCACCTCCACAGAGTATAGAACTCCAAACCTGTTCATTTGCTTAATTACAATGATAAATATGACCCATTATTTAATCTGTGGCGAAGCTACAATTGTTCACATGAAAACATGATTACTGTTGGAATAAGGAAGGCTTCCGTAATGGCTCAGCGAATAGAGGCAGTGAAATGAATGAGCAAGCTTGAGTCTATGGTTGCGTCGAGACAGGCAGCCCAATTCTGATATTCTTTTCTAATTGGTATTTTGACCAGATCATCTCTGAAAAAGATCTGATGTGAAAAGATCTGATGTGATTGGTCAAAAGACCAATTAGTGAAAAAAAAATCAAAATTGGGCTGCCTGTCTAAACACAGCCCATGAGATACTATGAACAAGGAGCTTCCACTATTGGTCCAAAGCTCTGTTGGATTGCAGAGAACTCTCTCTCTTCTCCTATCCTATCTTTGCTCATCTCTCAGTATCTCCCTACCTCTGGCTTTTTCTGTCATGCAGTTGTCTCTCTCTGCCTCTCTCCCCTCCCCCTTATTCCCCTCTTTCCCCCAGTCTATTCACTCTTTCCTTCTCTCTCTTCTCTCTCCCCTTCCCATCCTCTCAATTGGGATGCAGCATTAATGTAATAGCAGTGTCCCAGCTGCAAGAAATTATTGTCCTCTCTCCTTTCTCTCATCTTCTCTCTCTCTCTCTCTCGCTCCCTCTCTCCTTCTCACTCCCTCTTCCACTCCTCTCTGTCTCGCTCCTTCTCTCCCTCTCGCTCACTCTTCAATTCCTCTCTCCCTCTCCCTCTCGATCCAGCGCTCTCTTGCTCCCTTTTCCACTCCTCGCTCTCTCTCTCTCTCTCTCTCTCTCCCACACTCTTCCACTCCTCTCTTGCTCCCTCTTCCACTCATCTCTCACTTCCTCTTCCACTCATCTCTCACTTCCTCTTCCACTTATCTCTCACTTCCTCTTCCACTCATCTCTCACTTCCTCTTCCACTCATCTCTCACTTCCTCTTCCACTCATCTCTCACTCCCTCTTCCACTCATCTCTCACTTCCTCTTCCACTCATCTCTCACTTCCTCTTCCACTCATCTCTCACTTCCTCTTCCACTCATCTCTCACTCCCTCTTCCACTCATCTCTCACTCTCTCTTCCACTCATCTCTCACTCTCTCTTCCACTCATCTCTCACTTCCTCTTCCACTTATCTCTCACTTCCTCTTCCACTCATCTCTCACTTCCTCTTCCACTTATCTCTCACTTCCTCTTCCACTCATCTCTCACTTCCTTTTCCACTTATCTCTCACTTCCTCTTCCACACCTCTCTCACTCCCTCTTCCACTCCTCTCTCTCGCTCCCTCTTCCACTATTCTGTCCCTCTTGTTCTCTCTCTCCCACTCTCTCCCACCAACAGCAATAATAATAGTAGTAGTGGACATGGGATTACCATTAACAACAACAACAATATTAATCAGAACAACAATACATTAAAGCAATGGTAGTAGACCAGTGCCAACATGACTGAGAAGACAGATGACATGGTATGAAAGACAAAATAAAACAAGATTGGAAATATTATCGACATTACATTTTGCTTTACACTGGCTGTCCCTCAGGTTGTAGCAGGAGGACACATATTTGGCTGCCAAAACTGTACATTTTGGCTTTTCATCCAATAAATATTAGTTTTTTTCTTCATCTTTTATAGTTTCAAATTCTTTGTATTGAATTATAATTTTGGGAAAGAAATATTCTCTTAGGTCTGAGTATTTGTCACAGTGTAATAGGAAATGCAGCTCTGTCTCTACCTCTCCCCTGGAGCAGAGTGAGCACAGCCTGTCCTCTCTGGGCAGCCTGGTTTGTCTGTGACGACCGGTCTCTATAGCCAGACTGTGCTCACTGAGTCTGTACCTAATCAATGTTTTCCTCAGTTTTCTATCAGTCACAGTGGTCAGATAGTCTGCCACCATGTACTGTCTGTTTAGAGCCAAATAGCATTGAAGTTTACTTTGATTTTTTGTGGTGTCTTTCCAATAGGTGATATATTTTTCTTTTTGTTTTGTGATGATTTGGTTGGGCCAGATTTTCTGAGTGCTGTCCTGAGGCTCTATGGGGTTGGTTTGAATTAGTGAACTGAGCCTCAGAACCAGCTGGCTGAAGGGACTCTTCTCTTGTTTCATCTCTTGACATTGTAGAGCTGTGTGATGGAATTTTTGTTGGGTCATTTGTTTTTAGATGGTTGTAAAATTTGATGGCTCTTTCTATTCGAATGAGGAGGGGGTATTGGCCCAATTCTGCTCTACATGCGTTATTTTGAGTTTTTCTTTGCACTTGCAATACAGTCTTACAAAACTCTGCATGCAGTATTTCAATTGGATGTTTGTCCCATATGGTAAATTCATTATTAGAGAGAGGACCCCATACTTCACTGCCATATAGAGCAATTGGTTCTATAACTGATTGGAACATTTTGAGCCAGATTCTAATTGGAATTTCATTGTTGATGTTCCTTTTAATGGCATAGAATGCTCATCTTGCTTTGTCTCTCAGCTCATTAACAGCCATGTGAAAGCTACCTGTGTTGCTGATATTTAGTCCTAGATACATGTAGTTTTTGGTGTGTTCTAATAGAACTGTGTCCAAATATAATTTATTTTTGTCATCCTGATTCCCGGACCTTTTATGGAATATCATTATATACAGTGGGGCAAAAAAGTATTTAGTCAGCCAATTTTGCAAGTTCTCCCACTTAAAAAGATGAGAGAGGCCTGTAATTGTCATCATAGGTACACTTAAACTATGACAGACAAAATTAGAAAAAAAATCCAGAAAATCACATTGTAGGATTTTTAATGAATTTATTTGCAAATTATGGTGGAAAATAAGCATTTGGTCACCTACAAACAAGCAAGATTTCTGGCGCTCACAGACTTGTAACTTCTTCTTTAAGAGGCTCCTCTGTCCTCCACTCGTTACCTGTATTAATGGCACCTGTTTGAACTTGTTATCAGAATAAAAGACACCTGTCCACAACCTCAAACAGTCACACTCCAAACTCCACCATGGCCAAGACCAAAGAGCTGTCAAAGGACACCAGAAACAAAATTGTAGACCTGCACCAGGCTGGGAAGACTGAATCTGCAATAGGTAAGCAGCTTGGTCTGAAGAAATCAACTGTGGGAGCAATTATTAGGAAATGGAAGACATACAAGACCACTGATAATCTCCCTCGATCTGGGGCTGATTACAAGAACAGTGAGCAAAAATCCCAGAACCACACGGGGGGACCTAGTGAATGACCTGCAGAGAGCTGGGACCAAAGTAACAAAGCCTACCATCAGTAACACACTATGCCGCCAGGGTCTCAAATCCTGCAGTGCCAGACGTGTCCCCCTGCTTAAGCCAGTACATGTCCAGGCCCGTCTGAAGTTTACTAGAGAGCATTTGGATGATCCAGAAGAAAATTGGGAGAATGTCATATGGTCAGATGAAACCAAAATATAACTTTTTGGTAAAGACTCAACTCGCCGTGTTTGGAGGACAAAGAATGCTGAGTTGCATCCAAAGAACACCATACCTACTCTGAAGCATGGGGTTGGAAACATCATGCTTTGGGGCTGTTTTTCTGCAAAGGGACCAGGACGACTGATCCGTGTAAAGGAAATAATTAATGGGGCCATGTATCGTGAGATTTTGAGTGAAAACCTCCTTCCATCAGCAAGGGCATTGAAGATGAAACGTGGCTGGGTCTTTCAGCATGATAATGATCCCAAAAACACCACCCGGGCAATGAAGGAGTGGCTTCGTAAGAAGCATTTCAAGGTCCTGGAGTGGCCTAGCCAGTCTCCAGATCTCAACCCCATAAATCTTTGGAGGGAGTTGAAAGTCCGTGTTGCCCAGCAACAGCCCCAAAACATCACTGCTCTAGAGGAGATCTGCATGGAGGAATCGGCCAAAATACCAGCAACAGTGTGTGAAAACCTTGTGAAGACTTACAGAAAACGTTTGACCTCTGTCATTGCCAACAAAGGGTATATAACAAAGTATTGAGATAAACTTTTGTTATTGACCAAATACTTATTTTCCACCATAATTTGCAAATAAATTCATTAAAAATCC
Organism: Oncorhynchus nerka; assembly: GCF_034236695.1. Taxonomy (NCBI): domain Eukaryota; kingdom Metazoa; phylum Chordata; class Actinopteri; order Salmoniformes; family Salmonidae; genus Oncorhynchus; species Oncorhynchus nerka. The sequence continues at coordinate 54,277,838 of NC_088407.1, forward strand.
TACAATGTGATTTTCTGGATTTTTTTCTTCTCATTTTGTCTGTCAAATTGAATCAAATGCATTCTTGAATTCTACAAAACACGAGTAGATTTTGCCTTTGTTTCGGTTTACTTGTGTGTCAATTAGAGTGTGGAGGGTGTTAATGTGGTCTGTTGTACGATAACCTTTTAGAAATCCAATCTGGCTTCTGCTCGGGACGTTGTGTTCGTCAAGGAAATAATGTAGTCTGCTATTTATAATACTGCAGAGGATTTTCCCCAAGTTGCTGTTAACGCAAATTCCTCTTTAATTATTTGGTCAAATTTGTCTCCATGTTTATAGATTGGTGTGATCAATCCCTGGTTCCAAATATCGGGGGAAATACCTGCAGTGAGGATAATGTTGAAGAGTTTGAGTATAGCCAATTTGAATTTGTGGTCTGTATATTTTATCATTTCATTTAAAATACCATCAGCACCACAGGCCTTTTTGGGTTGGAGTGTGCATAGTTTTTCCAATAATTATTCTTCTGTAATTGGGGTATCCACAGGATTCTGATAGTCTTTGACTTCTGATTCAAGGATTTGTAATATTTCTTGACTATCTTTTTGTTCTGGGCTGTTTGTTATATTGCTGTAGAGGTTTGCAAAGTGATTTCTCCACATATCCCTGTTTTGGATAGACAATTCCTCCTGATGAGGTTTGTTTATCATTTATTCCAATTCTCCCTGAAGTGGTTTGATTCTATGGATTCCTCAATTCCATCCAGCTGATATCTAATGTGCTGTTCCTTTTTTTGTTCTTAGGGTGTTTGTATTGCTTCAGTGTTTCCCCATATTGAATGCGTATATTTGTGGTTTCTGGTTCTCTGTGTTTTTGATATTTCTGAATGACTTTCTTAGATTTTTTGCAATCATTATCAAACCATTTTTCATTATCTCTATTATTTTTGGTTTGTTCTTATGCTTATTTAGATTAGCCAAGGAGGATCATTTGTCAAATATAAAGTTTATATTCCAAATGGCCAAATTTACACCTTCATTGCTGAAGGAGAATGTTAAGGGTAAAAAGTTGTCCAGGAGAGATTGTATTTTTTGGCTACTACTGTTTGCACTCCATCTATAGGCCTGTTTAGTACCATGTAATTTATTGGGCCATGATGCTTCATGGTTGGGTTCCGCTCTTCTCAGATACACTGTGATTTTACTGTGGTCTGAGAGAGGTGTTAGTGGGCTGACTGAAAGCTCTGAGAGACTCTGGGTTTAGGTCGGTGAGGAAGTAGTCTACAGTGCTGCTGCCAAGGGATGAGCTGTAGGTGTACCTACCAAAAGAGTCCCCTCTCAGCCTACCATTGACGATGTACAGACCCAGTGTTCCACAGAGCTGTAGGTGTACCTACCAAAAGAGTCCCCTCTCAGCCTACCATTGACTATGTACAGACCCAGTGTTCGACAGAGCTGTAGGTGTACCTACCAAAAGAGTCCCCTCTCAGCCTACCATTGACTATGTACAGACCCAGTGTTCAACAGAGCTGTAGGTGTACCTACCAAAAGAGTCCCCTCTCAGCCTACCATTGACTATGTACAGACCCAGTGTTCCACAGAGCTTCACCAGCTGTACTCCATTTTTGTTTACTCCATTTTTGTCATAGTCGTTTCTGGGGGGGTATGTGGGGAGGGAAAGGTTGTTGCTTCCTGGTAGGTGTTTATCCCTATGACTGTTAATAGTGTCTGGTTCTTCTGCTGTTCTAGCATTCAGGTCTCCACAGACCAGTACGTTGCCTTGGGCCTGAAAGAGACTCATCTCCCCCTCTAGAATGGAGAAACTCTCTTCTTTGAAGTAGGGTGACTCTGATGGGGGAATGTATGTGGCACAGAGGAAGACGTTTTTTTATCTGTTAAGACAGCCTCCTTGTTGATTTTTAACCAGATAAAGAATTCTCCTGTTTTGATCAATTCGGTTGAATGAATTAGTTCAGATTTATACCACATTAGCATTTCCCCTGAGTCTCTGCCCTGTGTGATTCCTTTTAATTTAGTGGATGGTATGATTATCTCCCTGTAACCTAGAGGACAGCCAGGTGGAAACATCACTTCTGCACCATGTTTCCTGTAGTACTACAATATCAACATCAGCAATTTCTTTCAGGAAGTCTGGGTTTCTGCTCTTTAGTCCAAAAGCAGAGGACTTCAAACCTTGTCAATTCCAACATGCAACATAAAAATATTTAATAACTTTTTTTCTTCTTTCCCTTCAAAATGAGACAAACACTCACAATCCAACAATAACTATTCAAATAGGATTTTTCAATTAACGTCAACTCTTATTGTGAAAATGTGATTTGTTTATAATTCAAGATGGCATTTGTGTCATGCCACTTGGGTGGATGTAGTGTGAGGATGGTGGAGTTATTGTGCTCATCTTACCATGACCCTCGGCCTATCACATATGAGCATAGTACTCAGCATTTGTTTAATGTCACTCATTTCGTTGGTGGGGTCTGGGCCAGTTGCTCCTCTCACAACCTGTGCAAAACTCTGCCTGCTGGGCTGTGGCTCCTCCAGGTGTGGGTCTGCTGGGGGAAGAGAGGGGGGGGGGGGGGTGCTGTTGGTGGTGGCTGGGGGGTCCAGGGTGCTGGTCCGGGGTGTTGTCTCGATGATCTTGGAAGGGTGGAGATTGCTCTGCTGTTCCTGGGTGGAGAGGCCGGGCTGCGGTTTAAAGCAACTTCCTTGAGTGTCTTGGCAAGGATGGGGACTGTCTCCCTGCGCAGGTGAACATGGTCATAGTGACAGTTCAGATCGATGGTGGGCCAGGTGTACATTGGGTCGCAGGGCACAGTCCTGGGAGAGGCTGCCGTTTATTCTTTGGATTGTGGCAGGGTGGAAGCCCTTCCTCTGTAGAAGGGTTGACACCACGATCCTTGAGTTGGGGAAGATTGCAGAGGCCTTCTCAATCACTGCCCGTAGAGAAGTCGCCACCCTCTCCTGCATGGGCACACAGGTCATTGCTTCCGGTGTGTATGATTATGTGGCTTGGCGACACTCACACTTCCACTCCTGTCTCTCTCCCTATCCCTCTATCTCCCTCTTCCACTCCTTTCTCTCCCTCTCACTCCCTCTTCCACTCCTGTCCCTCTCCCTCTTGCTCGCTCCCTCTTCCACTCCTCTCCCTCTCTCTCCCTCTCGATCCCTCTTCCTCTCCCTCTCTCTCTCCCTCTCGATCCCTCTTCCTCTCCCTCCCTCTCTCTCTCTCTCTCTCTCTCTCTCTCTCTCTCTCTCTCTCTCTCTCTCGCTACCTCTTCCAATTCTCCCTCTCTCTCACTCCCTCTTCCAATTCTCTCTCTCTCGCTCCCTCTTCCAATTACATTTACATTTACATTTAAGTCATTTAGCAGACGCTCTTATCCAGAGCGACTTACAAATTGGTGCATTCACCTTATGACATCCAGTGGAGCAGCCACTTTACAATAGTGGATCTAAATCTTTTAAGGGGGGGGGTGAGAAGGATTACTTTATCCTATCCTAGGTATTCCTTAAAGAGGTGGGGTTTCAGGTGTCTCCGGAAGGTGGTGATTGACTCCGCTGTCCTGGCGTCGTGAGGGAGTTTGTTCCACCATTGGGGGGCCAGAGCAGCGAACAGTTTTGACTGGGCTGAGCGGGAACTGTACTTCCTCAGTGGTAGGGAGGCGAGCAGGCCAGAGGTGGATGAACGCAGTGCCCTTGTTTGGGTGTAGGGCCTGATCAGAGCCTGGAGGTACTGAGGTGCCGTTCCCCTCACAGCTCCGTAGGCAAGCACCATGGTCTTGTAGCGGATGCGAGCTTCAACTGGAAGCCAGTGGAGAGAGCGGAGGAGCGGGGTGACGTGAGAGAACTTGGGAAGGTTGAACACCAGACGGGCTGCGGCGTTCTGGATGAGTTGTAGGGGTTTAATGGCACAGGCAGGAGCCCAGCCAACAGCGAGTTGCAGTAATCCAGACGGGAGATGACAAGTGCCTGGATTAGGACCTGCGCCGCTTCCTGTGTGAGGCAGGGTCGTACTCTGCGGATGTTGTAGAGCATGAACCTACAGGAACGGGCCACCGCCTTGATGTTAGTTGAGAACGACAGGGTGTTGTCCAGGATCACGCCAAGGTTCTTAGCGCTCTGGGAGGAGGACACAGTGGAGTTGTCAACCGTGATGGCGAGATCATGGAACGGGCAGTCCTTCCCCGGGAGGAAGAGCAGCTCCGTCTTGCCGAGGTTCAGCTTGAGGTGGTGATCCGTCATCCACACTGATATGTCTGCCAGACATGCAGATATGCGATTCGCCACCTGGTCATCAGAAGGGGGAAAGGAGAAGATTAATTGTGTGTCGTCTGCATAGCAATGATAGGAGAGACCATGTGAGGTTATGACAGAGCCAAGTGACTTGGTGTATAGCGAGAATAGGAGAGGGCCTAGAACAGAGCCCTGTAGTACACCAGTGGTGAGAGCTCGTGGTGAGGAGACGGATTCTCGCCACGCCACCTGGTAGGAGCGACCTGTCAGGTAGGACGCAATCCAAGCGTGGGCCGCGCCGGAGATGCCCAACTCGGAGAGGGTGGAGAGGAGGATCTGATGGTTCACAGTATCGAAGGCAGCCGATAGGTCTAGAAGGATGAGAGCAGAGGAGAGAGAGTTAGCTTTAGCAGTGCGGAGCGCCTCCGTGATACAGAGAAGAGCAGTCTCAGTTGAATGACTAGTCTTGAAACCTGACTGATTTGGATCAAGAAGGTCATTCTGAGAGAGATAGCGGGAGAGCTGGCCAAGGACGGCACGTTCAAGGGTTTTGGAGAGAAAAGAAAGAAGGGATACTGGTCTGTAGTTGTTGACATCGGAGGGATCGAGTGTAGGTTTTTTCAGAAGGGTGCAACTCTCGCTCTCTTGAAGACGGAAGGGACGTAGCCAGCGGTCAGGGATGAGTTGATGAGCGAGGTGAGGTAAGGGAGAAGGTCTCCGGAAATGGTCTGGAGAAGAGAGGAGGGGATAGGGTCAAGCGGGCAGGTTGTTGGGCGGCCGGCCGTCACAAGACGCGAGATTTCATCTGGAGAGAGAGGGAGAAAGAGGTCAGAGCACAGGGTAGGGCAGTGTGAGCAGAACCAGCGGTGTCGTTTGACTTAGCAAACGAGGATCGGATGTCGTCGACCTTCTTTTCAAAATGGTTGACGAAGTCATCTGCAGAGAGGGAGGAGGGGGGAGGATTCAGGAGGGAGGAGAAGGTGGCAAAGAGCTTCCTAGGGTTAGAGGCAGATGCTTGGAATTTAGAGTGGTAGAAAGTGGCTTTAGCAGCAGCGACAGAAGAGGAAAATGTAGAGAGGAGGGAGTGAAAGGATGCCAGGTCCGCAGGGAGGCGAGTTTTCCTCCATTTCCGCTCGGCTGCCCGGAGCCCTGTTCTGTGAGCTCGCAATGAGTCGTCGAGCCACGGAGCGGGAGGGGAGGACCGAGCCGGCCTGGAGGATAGGGGACATAGAGAGTCAAAGGATGCAGAAAGGGAGGAGAGGAGGGTTGAGGAGGCAGAATCAGGAGATAGGTTGGAGAAGGTTTGAGCAGAGGAAGAGATGATAGGATGGAAGAGGAGAGAGTAGCGGGGCAGAGAGAGCGAAGGTTGGGACGGCGCGATACCATCCGAGTAGGGGCAGTGTGGGAAGTGTTGGATGAGAGCGAGAGGGAAAAGGATACAAGGTAGTGGTCGCAGACTTGGAGGGGAGTTGCAATGAGGTTAGTGGAAGAACAGCATCTAGTAAAGATGAGGTCGAGCGTATTGCCTGCCTTGTGAGTAGGGGGAAGGTGAGAGGGTGAGGTCAAAAGAGGAGAGGAGTGGAAAGAAGGAGGCAGAGAGGAATGAGTCAAAGGTAGACGTGGGGAGGTTAAAGTCGCCCAGAACTGTGAGAAGTGAGCCGTCCTCAGGAAAGGAGCTTATCAAGGCATCAAGCTCATTGATGAACTCTCCGAGGGAACCTGGAGGGCGATAAATGATAAGGATGTTAAGCTTGAAAGGGCTGGTAACTGTGACAGCATGGAATTCAAAGGAGGCGATAGACAGATGGGTAAGGGGAGAAAGAGAGAATGACCACTTGGGAGAGATGAGGATCCCGGTGCCACCACCCCGCTGACCAGAAGCTCTCGGGGTGTGCGAGAACACGTGGGCGGACGAAGAGAGAGCAGTAGGAGTAGCACTGTTATCTGTGGTGATCCATGTTTCCGTCAGTGCCAAGAAGTCGAGGGACTGGAGGGAGGCATAGGCTGAGATGAACTCTGCCTTGTTGGCCGCAGATCGGCAGTTCCAGAGGCTACCGGAGACCTGGAACTCCACGTGGGTCGTGCGCGCTGGGACCACCAGATTAGGGTGGTCTGTGCAGAGAGGAGAGAACAGGGATAGACAGACACATAGTTGACAGGCTACAGAAGAGGCTACGCTAATGCAAAGGAGATTGGAATGACAAGTGGACTACACGTCTCGAATGTTCAGAAAGTTGAGCTTACGTAGCAAGAATCTTATTGACTAAAATAATTAAAAATTATACAGTACTGCTGAAGTAGGCTAGCTGGCAGTGGCTGCGTTGTTGACTTTGTAGGCTAGCTGGCAGTGGCTGCGTTGTTGATTCGGGGGCTAGCTGGCTAGCTAGCAGTGTTGATTACGTTACGTTGCGTTAAAAGAACGACAATAGCTGGCTAGGTAACCTAGAAAATCGCTCTAGACTACACAATTATCTTTGATACAGAGACGGTTATGTAGCTAGCTATGTAGCTAGCTACGATCAAACAAATCAAACCGTTGTACTGTAATGAAATGAAATGAAAATGTGATACTACCTGTGGAGCGAGGCGGAATGCGACCGGGTTGTTGAGTTCTAATCGGTAGACGTTGGCTAGCTGTTGGCTAGCTAGCAGTGTCTCCTACGTTAAGGACGACAAATAGCTGGCTAGCTAACCTCGGTAAATTAAGATAATCACTCTAAAAACTACACTCTCTAAACTACACAATTATCTTGGATACGAAGACAGCAAAGACAACTATGTAGCTAGCTAACACTACACTAATCAAGTCGTTCAGTTGAGGGTAATAGTTTCTACAGTGCTGCTATTCTTATTGACTAAAATGATTAAAAATGATACAGTACTGCTGAAGTAGGCTAGCTGGCAGTGGCTGCGTTGTTGACTTTGTAGGCTAGCTGGCAGTGGCTGCGTTGTTGATTCAGGGGCTAGCTGGCTAGCTAGCAGTGTTGATTACGTTACGTTGCGTTAAAAGAACGACAATAGCTGGCTAGGTAACCTAGAAAATCGCTCTAGACTACACAATTATCTACACAATTATCTTTGATACAGAGACGGCTATGTAGCTAGCTATGTAGACGGTGGGCGTTAGCTAGCTGGCTAGCTGCTGGGCAGATAGCAGTGTAGGCTACGTTAGGACGACGAAATACGATAATTACGCAATTATCTTTGATACAAAGACGGCTATGTAGCTAGCTAAGAAGAAATTGCTAAGATTAGACAAATCAAACCGTTGTACTATAATGAAATGTAATGAAAAGTTATAAAAGTTATACTACCTGCAGACCGAAGTGCAGACCGAAGTGCGGATTCTCTCTCTACTTGTCCCTCTTCCACCTCTCTCTCTCTCTCTCTCTCTCTGGTGCTCCCTCCCTCCCTCCCTCCCTCTGGTGCTCCCTCCCTGCCTCCCTCTGGTGCTCCCTCCCTCCCTCCCTCCCTCTGGTGCTCCCTCCCTCCCTCTGGTGCTCCCTCCCTCCCTCTCTCCCTCTCACTCCCTCTTCCACTTCTCTCTCGCTCCCTCATCCACTTCTGTACATTTATAGAGTTTTAAAGTCTCACAGTTATGAAGGCGCAATTCACCATTATTTGGGTGAATTATTATTTCCTTATAATTTTACAATCTGCATCAAACCAGTTGTCATCTGTGGTCTTTTTTGTTTTGTTTTTTATCAACTTCAGTTCTTCTTTTGCCGTTTTCCTGAATATATAGTTGATGTTTTTAACTGCTAGATTGATGCCTTCTTTACTGTGAGTGAATGTGGTATCCAGAAAGTTATCTAAGAGTATCTGGATGTTTTGGTTACTGGTTAATTTCTGGTATTCTCCGGTGCTGTTTTGGTCCCATCTGTATGAATTTGAGATGTTGTGCAGTTTACTGGGCTGTGAATGTGAATTACGATTTCTGTTGAACTCCAGCGCTAAACTCTTCAGTCCAAAGGTTGATGAGTTTAGGCCCTGAATGTTCCACATGCCAACTGATAGAGATTTCATGTTGCAAAAAGAAAGAATAGCAGTCAGAAATACAGTAACTAATAAGTTGTTAAGAGTGAGATAAACAGGATAACAGCTAACATTTTTTCTGTTATATAAATACATTTTCCTATTCATTGAACAAGTAAACTTTTAGGACAATAGGTGTGTGTGTGTGTGTGTGTGTGTGTGTGTGTGTGTTTACTGCAGATGTATTGGAGGAGCTGTTTAATCTCACTCAACCCTACAGGGTTCTCTTGTCCTCTGACGACCTCCGTGTAGCTGCGCTGGTCCTGCTGTTGGGCCCTGTGGAGTGGAGGGGGGCCAGGTCTGGGCCGTGGGGCTTCCTCTCTGGTCTGGTAGAGGGGGTGGTCTGGTGCGGGGTAGTAGGCTGGACCCGGTCCAGTCTGGCTAAGCCGTTGGAAGTGGTGATGCTCTGGTGGTGGGCGGGGCCTGTGGGGTGCGCTGGGTCTGGTGTGGCGTTGAAGGGGCCTGGGGCTCCTTGGTGGTGCAGTGGTCTGGTAAGGGTCTCTGGGTGGTCCTCTGTCCAGTGTGGCATGGGGTGTTTGTCTACCAAGTGCCACGTCCTTTAGAGACTTGGCAAACGTCCCTACTGTCTGCTTCCTCAGGTGGGAGTGGTCGTGCAGATGCCCTGGGGTGATTGTTGGCTGGTGAGCAACGTGCACGTTTGGGAGTAGGCCACACCCTCTGGTGATGTCAGCGTTGACTTTCTGAATGGTACGGGGAGGAAAGTCTTTGCGGGGCAGCAGAGTGGAGATGGTGATGTGGGAGTTGGGGAACCCCTCAGAGGCCCTCGCTGCTACTCTGTTGACCAGGCTGCCTACTCTCTCATGCTCCTCTATCAGGTTGTTGGTGCCGGTGTGAACAATAATGTGGCCTGGTGTGCCAAAGTCAGGCTGGGACAGGATGTGGAGTGCATCCTGTGTTTTTGGGCACCATATTTTGCACACCTTGTGTTGGGGGAAGAATGTCCCATTTGAGTCAATGAGGATGGCCATCTCAGTGGGTTTTACCAGATTAGTGCGTTTACGGTCTGAGGCTGGGGTACACAGGGCCTGTGTACATGGAGGGGGGTGTCAGGGGGGGCCAGAGACCTTCTCTCTGTAGTAGGTGTCCCCATGTGAGCCTAGTTGTTGACTGGGGGTGTGGGAAAGGGTTGTCGGTATGCAGGGGGATTGTGGGTAAATGTGGGTCAGTGGGGTTGTTAGTGAGGGGCTGTAGCTTCTCTCTAGGAGTCTCAGTCTGCTCTCTGTGCTGCAGCACCCTCTTGATGACAGACAACACCTTTGCCATCTCCTCCTTTACTTGCACCAGCTCTCTCCTCATGGTGGCCTTTACCTCCTCAAGCACTGTGGTAAGGCTCTCTCTCAACACCTGGACAGAGTTCTTCAGCTGGGTCCTGCACTGGTTGATCTGGTCCTGTAGAAGCTCTGTGTCTGGGCTGATGGTGGTGTAGCTGGGGGGCTGCTCCTTCAGCTCAGTAACCCATACCTCTAACAGAGCCAGCCTGTCTCTCCGCAGGCTGGTGGTAGTGTGGTCTTGTCTCTGGTGGTTGTAGGCAGGCAGGGGGAGGATAGACCTGTTGTTGGGCTGCCTGAGGTGAGGGGGGAGATCGGGGTGCTCTCCTTGTCTTTTTTGCTTTCCTCTATCTTCCTTATAGTGGGGAAGTCCTGCACAACAGAGCTGAGTGCAGCCTCACTGCCCTGGACCATGACAGTGCCGTTCTGGTACATGTTTACCGTCAGTAACCTGTTTTCCTGGTCTTTATCGCTGTCCTCAAACATGTGGATTTCCCTTCCCTTGCAGATGCCTTTCTTTGTGGTACAGCTGAAATGCCTGGTTCCAGCCGTATGCCAGGCAGTAGTGGGTCTGTGTATAATAACAGGTTTGTAACAGTCCTGTTTTGTGAGCAGTCGGCAAACAAAGTTTCTGGGTTCTCCCTCAGAATTCAGTGTTTAAAATGGATTCTTCCCTTCTCTGATTTGATTTCTGCTGGGTATTCAAAAGGGGGGGTGGATCTCAGTCTCTGCTGCTGCTGGCACTGCTTCAGTGGCCACGTTGCTATGGTTACCACCAGTAAACAGTTGGAGCTAGACAGTAAGCTAGCTGACAGATTTGAATTCGGCTAGCTACCATGATGAAGATAGGTATTTTAACTCACTCTCTGTCAATATTTTCCTCCTGTGTTGATCTTCAGTTGTACAATTTGATTACCTATACATTTTATGCTAATCTCGCTCTTAACAACCAAAACGTTGTAACAAGTCAGGAGCTGTTTTTCTGCATGACTTCTCTCTACAAATTTTTACTTTTAAAAATTTTCTTTATTATTATTGTTATTTTTTTTTTATATATATTTTTAATTCCCTCACTCCCTCTTCCACTTCTCTCTCTCTACTTCTCTCTTTCACTCCCTCTTCCACCTCTCTCTCTCTCTCTCTCTCTCTCTATTTCTCTCCTCCTCTTCCATCTCTCCATCCCTCTCCCCACTTCTCTCTCTCTCTTGCTACCTCCCTCGCTCCTTTTGCCACTTCTCTCTCTCGCTCTCCCTTCTACCTCTCTCTCGCTCTCCCTCTCGCTCCCTCTTCCACTTCTCTCTCTCGCTCCCTCTTCCACTTCCCTCTCCCCCTCTCGCTCCCTCTTCCACTTCTCTCTCTCTATTTCTCTCACTCCCTCTTCCACTTCTCTCTCTCTCTCTATTTCTCTCCTCCTCTTCCATCTCTCGCTCCCTCTCCCCACTTCTCTCTCTCTCTTTCTCTCTTGCTACCTCCCTCGCTCCTTTTGCCACTTCTCTCTCTCGCTCGCCCTTCTACTTCTCTGTCTCTCTCTCCCTCTCGCTCCCTCTTCCACTTCTCTCTCTCGCTCCCTCTTCCACTTCCCTCTCCCCCTCTCGCTCCCTCTTCCACTTCTCTCTCTCTCTCTCTATTTCTCTCACTCCCTCTTCCACTTCTCTCTCCCTCTCTCTGTCTCTCCTCCTCTCTCATCTCTCGCTCCCTCTCCCCACTCCTCTCTCTCTCTTTCTCTCTTGCTCCCTTTTGCCACTTCTCTCTTTTGCTCCCTTCCTTCTCTCTTTTCTCTCTCTCTCTCTCTCTCTCTCTCTCTCTCTCTCTCTCTCTCTCTCTCTCTCTATGTCTTTATCCCCCTCTTCCACTTCTACTTCTCTCTCTATTTCTCTCTCTCACTCCCTCTTCCACCTCTCTCTCTCCCTCTATTTCTTTCTCTCACTCCCTCTTCCACCTCTCTCTCTCTCTCTATTTCTCTCCTCCTCTTCCGTCTCTCGCTCCCTCTCCCCACTTCTCTCTCTCTCTTTCTCTCTTGCTACCTCCCTCGCTCCTTTTGCCACTTCTCTCTCTCGCTCGCCCTTCTACTTCTCAGTCTCTCTCTCCCTCTCGCTCCCTCTTCTCTCTCTCGCTCCCTCTTCCACTTCCCTCTCCCCCTCTCGCTCCCTCTTCCACTTCTCTCTCTCTCTCTTTCTCTCACTCCCTCTTTCACTTCTCTATCTCTCTCTATGTCTCTCCTCCTCTCTCATCTCTCGCTCCCTCTCCCCACTCCTCTCTCTCTCTTTCTCTCTTGCTCCCTTTTGCCACTTCTCTCTTTTGCTCGCCCTTCTACATTTTCTCTCTCTCTCTCTCTCTCTCTCTCTCTCTCTCTCTCTCTCTCTCTCTCTCTCTCTCTCTATGTCTTTATCCCCCTCTTCCACTTATAGTTCTCTCTCTATTTCTCTCTCTCACTCCCTCTTCCACCTCTCTCACTCCCTCTTCCACCTCTCTCCCTCTCTCTATTTCTCTCCTCCTCTTCCATCTCTCGCTCCCTCTCCCCACTTCTCTCTCTCTCTTTCTCTCTTGCTCCCTTTTGCCACTTCTCTCTTTTGCTCGCCCTTCTACTTCTCTCTCTCTCTCTCTCTATGTCTTTATCCCCCTCTTCCACTTCTACTTCTCTCTCAATTTCTCTCTCTCACTCCCACCTCTCTCTCCCTCTATTTCTTTCTCTCACTACCTCTTCCACCTCTCTCTCTCTCTCTCTATTTCTCTCCTCCTCTTCCATTTCTCCCTCCCTCTCCCCACTTCTCTCTCTCTCTTTCTCTCTTGCTCCCTCCCTCGCTCCTTTTGCCACTTCTCTCTCTCACTCGCCCTTCCACTTCTCTCTCACTCCCTCTTCCACCTCTCTCTCCCTCTATTTCTTTCTCTCACTCCCTCTTCCACCTCTCTCTCTCTCTCTATTTCTCTCCTCCTCTTACATTTCTCTCTCCCTCTCCCCACTTATCTCTCTCTCTTTCTCTCTTGCTCCCTCCCTCGTTCCCTTTTGCCACTTCTCTCGCTCGCCCTTCCACTTCTCTCTCTCTCTCCCCCTCTCGCTCCCTCTTCCACTTCTCTCTCTCTTTTTCTCCCTCTTCCACTTCTCCCTCTCGCTCCCTCTCCCACTTCTCTCTCTCTCTTTCCCTCTCACTCCCTCTTCCACTTTTCTCTCTCCCTCTCTCTCTCTCCTTTTCTCTCTTTTTCTACCTTTTCCACTTCTCCCTCCCTCCCTCCCTCCCTCCTTCACTTCTGTCTCTCTTTCTCGCTCCCTCTTCCACTTCTCTCTCTCCCTCTCGCTCCCTCTTCCACTTCTCTCTCTCCCTCTCTCTCTTTTTTCTCCCTCTTCCACTTCTCCCTCCCTCCCTCACTTCTGTCTCTCTTTCTCGCTCCCTCTTCCACTTCTCTCTCTTCCTCTCGCTCCCTCTTCCACTTCTCTCTCTCCCTCTCTTTTTCTCCCTCTTCCACTTCTCTCTCTCCCTCTCTCTCTCTCTTTTTCTACCTCTTCCACTCCTCTCTTTCACCCTTTTGCTACCTCTATCTCTCTCTTGCTCCCTTTTCCAATTCTCTCTTTCTCTCCCTCTCGATTCCTCTCCCACTTCTCTCGTTCGCTCTTCCACTTCTCTCTCTCTCTCTCTTTTGCCCCCTCTTCCACTTCTCGCTCTCCCTCTCCCTCTTCCACTTCTCTCTCTCTATCTCTCTCTCTCTCTCTATTTCTCTCTCTCACTCCCTCTTCCACTTCTCTCTCTCTCTATTTCTCTCCTCTTCCACTTCTCTCTCCCTTTCTCTCTCTCTCTTTCTCTCTTGCTCCCTTCCTCTTCCACCTTTCTCTCTCTCTCTCTCTCTCTGTCTTTATCCCCCTCTTCCACTTCAACTTCTCTCTCCCTCTCGCTCCCTCTTCCACTTCTCTCTCGCTCTCTCCCTCTATTTCTCTCTCTCACTCCCTCTTCCACTTCTCTCTCTCTCTCTCTCTCTATTTCTCCCCTCCTCTTCCATCTCTCCCTCCCTCTCCCCACTTCTCTCTCTCGCTTTCTCTCTTGCTCCCTCCCTCACTCCCTTTTGCCACTTCTCTCTCTCGTTCGCCCTTCTACCCCTCCCTCCCTCCCTCCCTCCCTCCCTCCCTCCCTCCCTCCCTCCCCCTCCCTCCCTCCCTCCCTCCCTCCCTCTTTTTCCCACTTCCACTTCTGTCTCTCTTTCTCACTCCCTCTTCCACTTCTCTCTCTCTCTCTGAATGCTGGGAATTGTATGAGCGAGTGTGAGTGTTGTCTGGAGTTAGATTGCTGTTTTTCCTTATTTTTTTCCCTTTTCTTGGTGGTTTTCCTTTTTCTCTGCATTGTTTTTCTTGTCAAAATTGCCTTGGCTTTGGCGGGAATGACGACCCACATGGGAACGCCATCCCTGTCACTTCAGTGCGGCTTTAGGTGTGTTACTGGAGCTTCTGTCACTGTGGAGGAGTTTCTGGTTGCCGTAGGAGAGAAGGTAGGATATGAGAATGTTGAATGGATGAATAAAGCGGTGGTGGTTTTTCTGAAAGAAGAGCGTCCTCTTGATCGTATGGTTGAGCATGGCTTTCTTCTTAATGGTATTCAAGTTACACGCTTTTTTCTCCGTCAACAAGGGTTACGATTTAGAATGTATTCCCGTTTATTCCCAATGAGCAATTGGAGCGTGAGCTATTGTGGTTTGGGAAGTTTACAAGTTCAATTAAGATGATCTTGTTGGGTTGCAAACACCCGTCTTTGAAACAGGTTATGTCGTTTCAAACACCCGGCTCTGAAACAGGTTATGTCGTTTCAAACACCCGGCTCTGAAACAGGTTATGTCGTTTCAAACACCCGGCTCTGAAACAGGTTATGACGTTTCAAAAACCCTGCTCTGAAACAGGTTATGTCGTTTCAAACACCCGGCTCTGAAACAGGTTATGACGTTTCAAAAACCCTGCTCTGAAACAGGTTATGTCGTTTTGGCGACAGGTGTTTATGTTTTTGGACTCACTGGAGCAGACTTTGGAGTTATCGTTTAAAGTCAAGTATGACAACAGACTGTGTATGGCTTATGCTAGAACGGGTAGTCAATGGTGTTTTGAGTGTGGGGATGTTGGCCATAAACAACATGTTTGCCCGAAAAGGGAGAAGGCGGAGGGAGGGGCGCAAGTGGTCCTCGTAAGGCCTGGGCCCACTGATGTAGGGAGAGGTGGGCTGACAGTGATAGAGCAGTCACAAGCACCTGTTGCTGAGGAACAAGTTGTCCGTGTTGAGGGCAGAGAGTTGCAATTTATACCAGATGGGAATGTTATGAATCAGAAAAATATTGTTGTAGGAGGTAAGGACGAGAGCCATTTCCTCAGACTGGGGGGGAATATGCCCAGTGCGAGTAATGGGGTACAGGAGGGGATTCATGTGGAGCTAGTCTCCCAGGTAGTGGAGGAGTTGCCTGGTACGAGTGATGGGGTGCAAGTGGGGAGTGTTGAGAGGGATGTGGCTGAGGGGAGTCAGGGGTCTGTGGCCTCAGCTGAGGAGGATCAGGAGAAGGATATGGATATCTCTCTTGATATGATAGCAGCTGGCGACAACTCAACTCCTGGATCAGACTTTTGGGAAATCTGTCAAATTGGCAGATTGTTTTGATGTTGATACGTTTGTGAGGGCAGCTGTGATGTTACAGAAAACGGTGGGGTTCGACCAGTTGAGTGAGAAGAAGCGGTTTCGCTTGAGGAAATGTGTTACTGCTGTTACGGCAGCAAAAGGTGGTGGGAAACGTGGTCAGGTTCAGAGAAAATTAAAACGATGATGATGATCATGCCTCATAGGGTGCTTTGTTCTCTTTGTCGGGTTTCCCTGTGGTTTCTTCTGCTTTCCCTTTCTCCTGTCTACATGGAGGTACTAAGGGTCGGTTTTCTCAATATTAATGGGGGGAGGGACAGGAATAAGAGGGCTTGGGTATTAGAAGTAATAAAACAGAAAAGGCTTAATGTAGTTTTTCTACAGGAGACATATAGTGATGAGGCTAACGAGGTTGACTGGGGTATGTGGTGGGAGGGGCAGCATATACTCAGTCACGGTACTAATTTCAGTGCTGGGGTGGCAATTTTGTTTTCCTCAGGCTTAGGGGTGACTGTGGTATCTACAACAGAGATTGTCAAGGGTCAGGTTTTATTGGTCAGGCAGATGTTATGTATTTTTATGTTACGGTTTTCTTGCGGTGAAGGAGAGTCGGACCAAAATGCGGCGTGGTTATTTAGATACATCTTTAATGACAATGAAAAAACAAACAATACAAAAACATAACGTGAAAACCCATAACAGCCTAAACTGGTGCAAACTAACACAGAGACAGGAACAATCACCCACGAAACACTCAAAGAATATGGCTGCCTAAATATGGTTCCCAATCAGAGACAACGATAAACACCTGCCTCTGATTGAGAACCACTCCAGACAGCCATAGACTATGCTAGATACCCCCACTAAGCCACAAACCCAATACCTAACAAAACCCCAAGACAAAACACACCACAATAAACCCATGTCACACCCTGGCCTGACCAAAATAATAAAGAAAACACAAAATACTAAGACCAGGGCGTGACATTTTATTTGTATTGTTTTAATGTTTATGCTCCTAATGAGGGTACAGAGCGTATTGTTGTATTTGATCAAATAAAGGAAACCTTAAGACAGTGTGACCAAGAGGGGTGTATGGTTTTAGTGGGGACTGGAACTGTACTGTGGATTTTACTGTTGACCGCACTGCTGAAGAACCTCCCCTGTGGTCAGCTACTTGCCTGTCTGGTCTATTAACTGAGTTTGAGCTTTCTGATATGTGGAGAGTAAGGAATGCAAAAGTTAGGCAGTACACATGGTTAAAAGTGAATGAAAGTGGTGTCAGTGCAGCAAGGTTAGACAGGTTGTATGTATCTGATCACTACTGTAGTAGGGTTGGAAGGTTAGACAGGTTGTATGTATCTGATCACTACTGTAGTAGGGTTGGAAGGTTAGACAGGTTGTATGTATCTGATCACTACTGTAGTAGGGTTGGAAGGTTAGACAGGTTGTATGTATCTGATCACTACTGTAGTAGGGTTGGAAGGTTAGACAGGTTGTATGTATCTGATCACTACTGTAGTAGGGTTGGAAGGTTAGACAGGTTGTATGTATCTGATCACTACTGTAGTAGGGTTGAGAAGGTTAGACAGGTTGTATGTATCTGATCACTACTGTAGTAGGGTTGGAAAGTTAGACAGGTTGTATGTATCTGATCACTACTGTAGTAGGGTTGGAAGGTTAGACAGGTTGTATGTATCTGATCACTACTGTAGTAGGGTTGGAAGGTTAGACAGGTTGTATGTATCTGATCACTACTGTAGTAGGGTTGGAAGGTTAGACAGGTTGTATGTATCTGATCACTACTGTAGTAGGGTTGGAAGGTTAGACAGGTTGTATGTATCTGATCACTACTGTAGTAGGGTTGGAAAGTTAAACAGGTTGTATGTATCTGATCACTACTGTAGTAGGGTTGGAAAGTTAGACAGGTTGTATGTATCTGATCACTACTGTAGTAGGGTTGGAAGGTTAGACAGGTTGTATGTATCTGATCGCTACTGTAGTAGGGTTGGAAGGTTAGATAGGTTGTATGTATCTGATCACTACTGTAGTAGGGTTGGAAGGTGTGAAATTACTCCTGTGGGTGTCTCTGACTACCATATTGTTACTGTTGATATTCACTTGTCCTCTCCACGAAGGTCATCACCTTATAGGTACTTTAATGTTAAATTGTTACACGATGTCATGTTTTGTGAAACGTTTCTGTTGTTTTGGGAAAAATAGAGGGTTACAGAAAGGAATTCTGAGTCCTTGAGACAATGGTGGGAGGTTGGGAAGGCCCAAATACGATTGTTTTGTCAACAGTATACTGCTCTGTCTCGTATTGAAGTTAAAGAGACTATCAGGGCCCTTGAACAGGACATCAAATCTATTGAAACGAAGTTGCTCACTCAGAATGACCGCGGACTGGTCATGAACTTACAAGAAAAGAGACATGAACTGATTTCATTTCTACATGAAAGAGTGAAGGGTGCCTTGATTAGGTCTGGCTTTGCTACCCTCAAGGAAATGGATGCTTCTAGCGCTTTTAAATAAAAAAAACACTTGGGCAGTCGACATTTCAATGTAAGTAGATGGTCTGCCTTCATCTCCCTGATGGGAAGGTGACCACTGATGACAGTGAAATGCGCCAACATGCCGTGGATTTCTACTCTGCCCTCTATAAGGCGGAGGATTGTGATTCTCTGTGTACTGAACAGTTGTTACATGGACTTCCTCAATTGTACCCTGAGCAAAGAGTTGC
The DNA here is from genome assembly GCF_034236695.1 of Oncorhynchus nerka. Lineage (NCBI taxonomy): Eukaryota > Metazoa > Chordata > Actinopteri > Salmoniformes > Salmonidae > Oncorhynchus > Oncorhynchus nerka. Next base: position 54,295,737 of record NC_088407.1, read on the forward strand.
TTTGGACTCTGACATTACTCTGCAAGAGCTGTCCACAGCAGTTATGCAGCTCTCATCAGGCCGAGCCCCTGGCATCGATGGTTTACCATCTGAGTTCTATAAGCAGTTTTGGGGGTCTGTTGGGGAGGATTTTTATGAGGCGGTGCATGATTCGTTTCATGAGGGTTATCTTCCTGTTTCCTGTCAACGTGCTGTGCTTTCATTGTTGCCAAAAAAGGGTCATTTCTTTCTTCTAAGAAATTGGCGACCTGTTGCATTGCTGTGTGCAGAATTTAAAATTGTATCTAAATGTGTCTCAAACCGGTTGAAAGAGTATCTGAGGCAGTTCGTCCACAAGGACCAGTCTGACTGTGTACCTGACCGCTCTATAGTTGATAGCTTGTTTCTGATAAGAGATGTTTTAGACATTTGTAAACTGTCTGATGTGAATGTGGGTTTACTTCCTTTGACCATGTGGACCACCAGTACTTGTTCAAAACAATGAAATCCTTTAGGTTTGGGGACGTTTTTTGTCTTGGATGGGGACCCATGTACGGTGAATGTTGGGGTGGTTTAAGTTTAAGTCCCCATCCAAAGGGGTATCAGGCAGGGATACCCAATTTCAGGGCAGTTATATTGCCTGGCAATTGAACCAATGCTTTGTTTTTCAAGAGCGAGGCTTACTGGTTTCTCTGTGCCAGGAGTAATGAAGGGTCCCATGATAGCACTGTCTGCGTATACAGATGACGTGACAGTTTTTATTACAGAGGGTGAAGATGTTCAGGTTCTCTCAAACGCTCTAAAAGGTGTATGAGGGGGCCTTCTCAGCTAGAGTCAATTGGGAAAAGAGCAAATCGCTGTGGGCAGGTCAGCTTCAGACGAGGTCCGCTCCACGTTTACCAGGGGGGCTTCAGTGGGGCAGAGATGGGGTGAAGACTTTGTTTTTTTTCAAAGCTCCAATGTCTTTCAGAAAAAGAACTGGGAAGGTGCAGTGGAGAAAGTGTGTACCGGATTGTCAAGGTGGAAATGGGTGCTACCCTTTTCCACCAGCTGTCTTATAGAGGAAGGGGGCTGGTTGCCAATAATCTATCTGCCTCTACCCTGTGGCACAGACTAATGATTTTACAGCCACCGGTGGGGTCTGAAACAAGAGCTCCAGAGGACCCTTGTCAAGGTATTTTGGTCTGGACAACATTGGATTAAAGCTGCGGCCCTGTACCTGCCACTGCACGAGGGTGGGCCAGGGCTGGTGGATATTTCTTCCAGGATCATGGCTTTCCGGTCAAAAGTAGCCCAGAGACTGTTGTACTGTGACAGTTCTAGCTGAGTGGATACAGCCTATACATTGATGAGCTGTTTTCCTCTTAAAGGGGGTGATTTGTCTGGCTTGACTCCGTTTTATGAGTCTGTTATGCAGGCTTGGAGAGTTTTTGTCAAGTCCCGTAAGGCCGTCACGCCACCAGTGATGAGGCTTTCTGAAGAGCCTCTTTTTTTATAACACTGCCATCCAGTCCCGTGTTCTGGGTTCAGCCAGCCTACATTCATGCCTGTTAGGTGTGGGGTGTACTAAGTTGGGTCATCTGATGCGGAGTAGGAGCAGATTGTTGGAGGAGCTGATTGGTGGACAGAGGGTCTGGATGATGTGTTCCCAGCGATGAATGTTAGTGCTGCGGTGGGGGCATTCGAGGAGGACGTGTGGATGGTGCTTTCCTTCCATACCCCGGAGCTGGGAGAGTTCAAGGTGGTGGGAAAGAAGGCCATGTACAAAATCTGTGTCAAACTGTCCCGGGCTTCTTCCCTGGAAGCGTTAAAATCGTCGATGTGGGCAGGTGTTTTTGGTCCAGGTGCCTCCCCAAAAGGCTGTTGGCGGTCTTTATACGAACTGCCTATTGAAAGAGGACAGCTGACCTCCAATGGAGGATAATACATGGAGCCATAGCCACCAATATGCATCTGGTACACCTGGATCCGACAGTTGGGGAAGGGTGTCCAGTCTGGAACTCTGGCACATCTGTTCTTATAGTGTCCCAGGTTGTTCGGGATGATTGACCTGATCACTAACTGGTTTTCAGCTTTGGGAGAGGTTTTCTCTTCCCAACAGTTTATATTTGGGATAAAGTACAAGTTTAGTCGAAGGGGTGTAGTTATTTTGCTTAATTTTGTGTTAGGGGCAGCTAAATTAGCAATATGGAAGACACGAAAGAACAGTATTCGGGGACAGGGGTTTGTGGAGGTGGTGGGAATGCTGGAGGGGATGTTGGCAGCGAGACTGAGGGTTGAGTTTGCCTATTACAAAATGGTTAACAATATTGATCTGTTATGAGTATATGGGGTATTCAGAGGCTGGTGTGTTTAGTTACTATGTTTTTAATTGACGTGTAACCATGGTTTTGAATGAGTGTTTATTGTGTTGTGGGTTCCCACACCCAATAAAGGTTATTTAAAACTCAAACTCTCGCTCTCCATCTTACAATTCTCTCTCGCACCTTCTTCCACTTCTCTCTCTTTCTCTCTCTCTCTCTCTCCCCCTTTTCCACTTCTCTTTCTCTCTCCCCCTCTCTCTCTCCCTCTCTCTCTCGCTCCCTCTTCCAATTCTCTCTCTCCCTCTACCACCTCTCTCTTTCTATCTCTCTCTCCCTCATCCACTTCTCTCTCTCGCTCTCTCTTCCACTTCTTTCTTTCTCTCCCTCTCCATCTTGCTCCTCTTCCACTTCTCTCTTTCTCACTCCCTCTTCCACTTCTCTCTCTCACTCCCTTTTCAAAGTCAGCCATTTGGTACACAGTTCAAATCAAATCAAATCCAATTTTATTTGTCACATACACATGGTTAGCAGATGTTAATGCGAGTGTAGCGAAATGCTTGTGCTTCTAGTTCCGACAATGCAGTAATAACCAACGAGTAATCTAGCTAACAATTCCAAAACTACTACCTTATACACATAAGTGTAAAGGGATAAAGAATATGTACATAAAGATATATGAATGAGTGATGGTACAGAGCGGCATAGGCAAGATGCAGTAGATGGTATCGAGTACAGTATATACATATGAGATGAGTATGTAAACAAAGTGGCATAGTTTAAAGTGGCTAGTGACACATGTATTACATAAAGATGCAGTAGATGATATAGAGTACAGTATATACGTATACATATGAGATAAATAATGTGGGGTATGTAAACATTATATTAAGTAGCATTGTTTAAAGTGGCTAGTGATATATTTTACATCAATTCCCATCAATTCCCATTATTAAAGTGGCTGGAGTTGAGTCAGTGTGTTGGCAGCAGCCACTCAATGTTAGTGGTGGCTGTTTAACAGTCTGATGGCCTTGAGATAGAAGCTGTTTTTCAGTCTCTCGGTCCCAGCTTTGATGCACCTGTACTGACCTCGCCTTCTGGACGATAGCGGGGTGAACAGGCAGTGGCTCGGGCGGTTGTTGTCCTTGATGATCTTTATGGCCTTCCTGTGACATCGGGTTGTGTAGGTGTCCTGGAGGGCAGGTAGTTTGCCCCCGGTGATGTGTTGTGCAGACCTCACTACCCTCTGGAGAGCCTTACGGTTGTGGGCGGAGCAGTTGCCGTACCAGGCGGTGATACAGCCCGACAGGATGCTCTCGATTGTGCATCTGTAGAAGTTTGTGAGTGCTTTTGGTGACAAGCCGAATTTCTTCAGCCTCCTGAGGTTGAAGAGGCGCTGCTGCGCCTTCTTCACGATGCTGTCTGTGTGGGTGGACCAATTCAGTTTGTCTGTGATGTGTACGCCAAGGAACTTAAAACTGACTAACCTCTCCACTACTGTTCCATCGATGTGGATAGGGGGGTGTTCCCTCAGCTGTTTCCTGAGGTCCACAATCATCTCCTTAGTTTTGTTGATGTTGAGTGTGAGGTTATTTTCCTGACACCACACTCCGAGGGCCCTCACCTCCTCCCTGTAGGCCGTCTCGTCGTTGTTGGTAATCAAGCCTACCACTGTTGTGTCGTCCGCATCTTGATGATTGAGTTGGAGGCGTGCGTGGCCACGCAGTAGTGGGTGAACAGGGAGTACAGGAGAGGGCTCAGAACGCACCCTTGTGGGGCCCCAGTGTTGAGGATCAGCGGGGTGAAGATGTTGTTACCTACCCTCACCACCTGGGGGCGGCCCATCAGGAAGTCCAGTACCCAGTTGCACAGGGCGGGGTCGAGGCCCAGGGTTTCGACCTTGATGATGAGTTTAGAGGGTACTATGGTGTTTGTGGCTAGCCATGATTGTTCTGCCTATCATTTATTTATTTTATTTTCCAAATTGTTTTTTTTGTTTTTTAATTAGAAGGGTTCAGCCCACAGACAGGCAATAATGTTAACGTACATATGTGAAGAAATGAAAAATAGTAGAGAAAAAAATTAAATAAGCATTATTTCTCCCGTCTCCCCTCTCCCTCCCGACCAATCCCTATTCCCCCCTCGCGCCGGTGAATTAATGTGTAGTGTATTAGTTGATGATGCACATTTCGAGAGGACATTGAGATATTGTTCCAGACTTTTTTCCACTCTGCATTCTGTTGGTAGTCTTTAAGATCTATATTCCATATAGTTACCTATTTCTGCCAATCATGCGCAATATTTAATTTGGAAAAGGAGTATGGTGGTAGTGATGGTTCACCGTGGGGCTTTTCAGCAGCAGTTGAGATCATAGCATCACTGCTCTTCATAATTCAAAGGTCCACCAAATGTCAGGAAAAAGATCCAGTATCTTGGCAACCACAGGCCAGTGGCGGGGTGCCGGACAGCAGAGGAGACAGACACTGTCATCCACGCTAGGGATTTCTATTCCAAGCGCACACACGCATGAAAGCAAAAAATACGCCCATGCACATGCACACGCGCACACACACACTCAGATACCATCCACATTGGGGATTTCTATTCCAGACACCTCCCCATATGGCTGTTTACATTGCTTGTGAGCTTTCTCTTTCTTTCTTTATCTGTCCTTCTTACCCTTTCCTGTCTCTTCCCTCTTTTCTGTCTTGTTCTCTCCCTCTACCCTCTCTCAGTCAAAACAAACCCAAACACTGAGGGGAGGAGGACTAATTACAGAGAGAAACAGGACTTAGCAAGCCACCTCACAGGAAGGGGCAAGGAGTTTGATGTGCTGTAGAAAAAGCCCTACAGCAAGCAAACACACACGCACGCACGCACGCACGCACGCACGCACGCACGCACGCACACACACACACACACACACACACACACACACACACACACACACATATCCCTCACAGTGAATTGGCTCTAGATTTGGCACAGGATAGCTTAATCTTGGCCTCTCCTCCACCCCCCAAGCCAGAGTCAGAGGTGGTGCCCGTGCCAGGGTATGGGGGGGGGGTTGCAGGAGAACTGGAGGCTACAGCAGCCAGACAGAGATAGATGTACTGCTGGCTGCAGCTGGCTCCCTCAGCATGGAGCAGTGAGGGAAGGCTGGGGAGCCTAGATGATCCCTCACACAGAACAGAACAGAACAGAGTGTAGGTAGCCTAGCAGTTAAGAGCGTTGGGCTAGTTACTGAAAGGTTGCTGGTTCAAATCCCTTGTCCGACTAGGTGAAAAATCTGTTGACGTGCCCTTGAGCAAGGCACTTAAACCTAATTACTCTGAGTAAGAGAGTCTGCTAAATGACTGAAATGTAAATGTAAGCAGAACAGAAGAGAGCTCCATAGAGGTGTGCTGCAGTTCAGATAATACATACAGACATTGTGTTCAGAACATGTTTTTCATTTGATTTATTAGGATCCCCATTAGCCGACGCCAATGGCGACAGCTAGTCTTACTGGGATCTGACACAGAACGAAAAATACATTACAGACAAGAAAATTACTTTACAATTTACATACATTTAAAATACATTAACATGTAGTCTGTGTGTGTGTGTGTGTGTGTGTGTGTGTGTGTGTGTGTGTGTGTGTGTGTGTGTGTGTGTGTGTGTGTGTGTGTGTGTGTGTGTGTGTGTGTGTGTGTATGTATGTGTGTGTGTGTGTGTGTGTGTGTGTGTGTGTGTGTGTGTGTGTGTGTGTGTGTGTGTGTGTGTGTGTGTGTGTGTGTGCGTGCGTGTGTGCATCTATCAGTGCTGAGGGACAAATCACAGTCAATGAATTAGTTCTGCTCACCCAGGAACCACAATAACAACAAACATATAGGTGTACATAGTCACATAATACAGAATACATGTCAACAGACTATTTCTTATTCCTGAAGGCCGCTGAAATGCTGGAGGGAAACATACATATAAATATAAATGACATATGCTTTTTAATAGAGGACAGTTTTGTCAAACACCATTGAGTCATATTACTGAGAAGTTGAAGATTTCAATGTTTTTGTTTAATCCAGAAAGTCAGGATGATGGTCAGGATGATGGTGCTGGGGCTTCTGGATGAGAGAGGACATAGAGTTGTGCATACACTCTATCCTTGGGTTCGGCAGAGAGGCTTTAGCCATGTGAGTAGCCTACGTGTGAAACTGGCCTCTCAGCAGTCCTCTCTGACACTGGGATTAGGATTGGAACAACGTGTCTCCGGCGTGGGGAAGTGAAACCTGTCAGAATTAGAGAAGATTTAACAGAATTTAAGATCAAAACCAAGAGCTTTGACTTCCTCTGTCAGAAGACTGTATCCATTACTGAGCGTTAGGACCCCAGCGAGGAAAAGCTGAGGTTTTATGGGGAAATAGAAAAAGGTTCAGTGGACTGTGACGTTCCATAGTCACCAGTTGAAGATGAAATCTATTTAGAAAGGAGATACCACTTTGTAATTCACATTATCCAGATGTGATTTTCACATCTTACACCATTGTAATTCTGCATGTTTCTACTGACTACGTGTTCCAGAGTTTGAAACTGTACATGCACACATGTTACCAACAGTGGAGCAGTTGGCTTTCCTTCATGCCTGTGGTTGCAGACGGGGCAAACAAGGGGGATTACACATGCACGCACGCGCACGAGAACACGCAACCGCACACACGCACACACGCGCAAAGCGGGCGGGTGTGTGGGTATAGGCATGGGTATACACACAGAGATCTTGAAGGGCAGCCAAACCACACATCAAGCTGCAGTGGCAACTGGATCTGGAGAGTCAAGGGCTAACAACCCAGGACAAAGCTATTTATACAACCCACAGTGATGGAGTAAACACTTTATCTAGCTCTGCTCAGCCCCAGGCCCCAGCCCAATGCTCTGCTCACAGACCCATACAACGCATTACCCAGACAGGTCCCCGTAAACAATGGATTATCGCCCACCGTGTAATGATTTCACATACACGTCTCGGGCATTTATTCTGTTCTTTCTCGCCAGCCAAGTGATGGCTATGGATTTAGGGCGAGCTCAACGTGTCAAAACTAGCAGGTTGCGATTGAGGGATTGGGAAACGAGAAAAAGAGGGAAAGCGACATGGCACTTACAGTTTATTAATTAAAGTTTGCTGCATGGTTCAATACCTCCATGCCTGCCTGGCTGGCTGGCTGCATAGCATATCAGCCCTGCTGGTGGCTGATCATTGAGATCTGGGGGGCAGATTAAGGCACCCTGTGGGAATCATTGGGGCTATTTATTCTCTTTCACCTTGGTCTCATTTCACAGTTCTTTGGGGAATGTATTGGACTCACTGAATTGTCATATTTGGTGGCATTATAGACTCAATCATTCCAGACTCAGTACATGATTTCCAGTTGAGTTACTTTAGTGGTTTATGTTCAGCAAGGAAACAACCCATCCAGCAACTTAGCAAATATCATATAGCTAACACTTAATAATCTGCATTACACAGTGTGTTGTTTTATAATGGTGATGTATTAAATAACATAATGGGTCATAAGAAACCAAGCATAAAGCCTGCCACTGAGACATTCAATTTCCATCATAGAATGTCCTCCATTAGTATGCATGATGATTGGCAATGACACCAAACCCTAATGGCCCGGTGAGTTGTGGTTACCCAGGTTTGTTCCCCTACAGTCCTCCTTTCCCTCCACCCCCCTCATTTCTCCCAAAGTGTGTGTGTGTGTGTGTGTGTGTGTGTGTGTGTGTGTATGTGCGTGTGCGTGTGTGTGCGTGTGCGTGTGTGTGTGTGTGTGTGTGTGTGCGTGTGTGTGTGTAGGTGCATACCAAGGTTTTCATTAGCCGGTAACAGCCGGCTTTTGGCCGATAAAATAAAATAGCCAATAGTTAAAATTGGCACCGTCCAAAGAAAAAACTCCATTGAAAAATAATGCTTTTCAGCATATTCGTTGGTGGAAATACCAGTTGATGGAAATACATTTGACTGGTCATGCTTATCGGTGTATAGGTTCATTTGCATTATTTAGTGGAATTAAATTGCTGTGTGTGTGTGTGTATGTAGGCCTACAGTGTATTCGTGATGTATGTTATTTATCACATGCATACAGCATACAGATACAGGGCCTTTGAGCTGCTGCTCCGGCATCTCAAACAGCAAACGCTTAGGCAACGGAAGGCAGACTTCATCAGTGTGTCACACACCACTTTGCATTGAGCTGGAGGCGGCATGCACTTTGAAAACGTATTCTTAATCCTTTGAAACCTGAACATTTTACTACATATTACGAGGCAGGTCTTACCTTGCTTCAAAGTAACCTAGCCAAAATCAGACCATATCCATGGAGGCAATTATTCATATAAACTTTCTGTTGTTGTCCAGTGGCCAAAGGCCCAATCCGAGTCATACTAGCAACCCATGCTAGTTGGTGCATGTTCGATCTTCCCTCTTTCAAAAATGTCTCTGTCACATGAAACTGCTCGCATGTGTGGTGTGCTTTTGACAAAGGTGTTTTCCTGCTAATTGGTATGCACATTTGCATGTAGCCTGGTATGCAGTGCTGCGCTTCAAATGCCAATAAATAATAGTTCATCGAAATTTTAAGCTAAACGGTCTGATCTGTTGCATCAGACTCATTGCGTAAAAAAAAAAAGATCTGTTTTTGCCTAGGCCTAGGATGTATATATTTGGGATCTATTGTCCCACAACTGTCCCAGAGTCTGTTTGGAACAGGCTATTTATTTCTCGACACGCTGACCAATAGAATAGGTCTTTTTTTTCTACAATGGGGGATAGTAAATTGACATAGGCTAGTGATTTAGCTGTTCATGACTCATTTTTTGGGCTGAGGGGAAGGAAATGTGGATAGTTATTCTCTTCAAAGTGTTCATCAGAATTCGGTAAGAAGGGCCACACATAGTTGCATCCTAGACTTGCATGTTCTGTTAATATGAATTTCCATAATCTACATGTGATTTGTGTCATTCTGAGCGCTGTGGTTGGACGCCCTAATCAGGTGGGTCCGGTGTAATTTCTCAAATATCAGGTCAATTGAAATGCTGCCGGTTAAATGTCCAGCGCCACATTTTCCAAATACGAACCCTGGTACAGACATACGCTTGTGTATGTTTAATAAGCAGCCCCACCGTGGCGTGGCTGTGCTAGCAGAGCCTCCGTGGGGCGTTTGGCAGTCTACAGGGCCGTTGGAGACAGTCTCCAGGGACGTTTCAGACAGTCTCCAGGGCCGTTTCAGACAGTCTCCAGGGCCGTTTCAGACCGTCTCCAGGGCCGTTTCAGACCGTCTCCAGGGCCGTTTCAGACCGTCTCCAGCTCCAATGCAGCTCCAGCCAGTACAGAGATTCGGCTCCACTCACCTTGAGCTCATTAACCTGCAGAGGCGCACAATGGATGTCCCCTCCTCTTCTCTCGCCACATTTTGGGAAGGTCGGAGTCGGGGAGAGAGGGAGAGAAATGCTCTGAACTGTATCAGCTCTGGAAGGACAATAAACAAAATCCTGACAACCCGTCACCACCCACCAGTGGCTATAACAGCTCTCTACTGTGTTGCACTACATGTAATAACCTCTGTGTAGGTCCTTCAAAGACAACCGGTTGGTCTGTAACTCTGCATAGGGACCTTTCTTCTCTAGGGTGTTTCTGATGTAAATTCACAGGACTGTATGCAGCAGTGCTATTAGGAGGAAGCAGTTCCAAACCAAGGTGACTTGTAGCTGCTATTGTCAGATGGCCGTTGGTTTTGTTCAGCAAAGCGTGAAAGGGAGTTAAACGACCTGCTGAATTGTCCCAGTCGCCACGCTAAATGGAAACTAGAGGTAAAGCAAATACTGAAAGAGGAATGGGAGTAACACAGGTGTCGCTTTCATGTTGTCAGTGTTCCACAATACAAGAATGACAGTACATAGAAAAATAGGACTTTGCCACATTTCGGTCAAACAAAGAGTACAAAATATCCACAACAATGTTAGCTACACATGTCATAAGCAGAATATTAGAGCTTTGCACAGAATGAATGTGGTCATTTTTAGCCTTTCGGTGCTCTTGTCTATGTGCTCTTCCATGTGGTCTGTTTGTTTCTTAGTTTGTTTCTTTGTTTGCAACTCTGCAGCTGAGATAACAAGCGCCATTTTACCTCGGCTCTCTCTCCCAGCGTGGTCCAATTAAAGCGTCTGATCAGGTAGAGCGGTTTAATGAGGGTTGTGGTTGGTTCGGCCAGACGGACGCTTCACTGGTCCGAGTCGAGGGGTAGAGAGCGTGCTCTGAGGTGGTGTCTGCACAACGTTGGTGTTGTGGCTCACTGAATTACTCTACAGACGAGGTCAAGTAACCCTCCCAGCCTCCATTCCTCTCAACAAGCAAGAGGAGGCAGGGGAGGCTGGTTGTTTATTGGAAATCCTTTATGTGGAGCAAATATCAAGCTGGATATCATCCCACACATCTTCCAAAATGGTGTCTAATACAACGATCAAACTAAGCAAAGGAAACAAAACTACAATAGTATCACATTTTTCAACAATACAATTCTAAATGTTTAACTTCTTAACAATGGTCAAGGTCAACTATTGTGCCATGCGTGAATGAACAGAACATGCAAAGAAACAGAAACAAAGTAAGAGGATGAAATGCATTACCTTGAACAATATATCTGTAGTTCAAATCCAACACTTGTTCTGACTGCATGCAAGGCCACCCCTCTCTGTCACTTTCTGTTACTGTCTATCATATAATGTCATGCACTAACAAACACAGACAAAATGGAATCAAGTACACACAAACACATGCAGTACATTCACACACGTACACATAGAACATCTGTGACATGACCAACACAGCTGTTTATCCGTTCTAATCAAATTGTTCATTGTCGATGTGGTCAAACACACACACACACACACACACACACACACACACACACACACACACACACACACACACACACACACACACACACACACACACACACACACACACACACACACACACACACACCAAAATACACATTGGGACCATCCCACAGGTGCATGTGTGTGTTGTCTGACCCCTGACTCTCAGTGGAGGCCAGCGTCTGCTGAGGAGAACTCTAAAGGACCCCTAGCTGGAGTCAGGCACACACAAGGGCAGCCAAAGTCAGGCCCACTCCCATCGAGGGACCCCAACATTTGGCAGAGCTCTGGAACCTGGTTCGGTCTTCTCTCTCTCTCTCTGTGTGTGTGTGTGTGTGTGTGTGTGTGTGTGTGTGTGTGTGTGTGTGTGTGTGTGTGTGTGTGTGTGTGTGTGTGTGTGTGTGTGTGTGTGTGTGTGTGTGTGTGTGTGTGTGTGTGCATTAGCGCAAGAGAGAGAGACAGGGAGAGACCGAGAGAAAAAGGCTGAAGATACAAAAATCCCAACTCACAGACACATGATGCAACTCTCTCTTATCTTCTCTAAAATATCCGGTTTGTTTCAACAATGTAAATAAAACATCACATGTAACTAATATTCAGTTAATGTTAAAGCATAATTGTTATAGTGTAGTCAAATATTACTTCCTAATGGCAGAAAAAGCTCATTGGCTTTGAAGTCTCTTTGCTTTGTTATTGTAATTCACAGCTTCATCCATGTGAAAGTACAAGACACAAAAGCCAATAGCCACCCAAGGCAGAAAAATAAGAAAGTAAAGAAGAACAGTTCTGAGGTCTATTCTATCTCTCCACCAGGCTTTGTAGATGGTTCTCATCTGTGAGACCAATCGGTTTGATCTTCTGTACCGATGATACTTGTTGTTCATTCCAACTGTAGCACACCAACACCAACTGAGATGTTGCCTCAAAAAATATGGTTCTCTCTACTGATCTCTTTTGCCGGATGGTCTGTACGCTGCATTTGGAGCTATAAACAGGATGCTATGGGAGGCAAAGTTCAATTGCACTATCAAAGGCATTGATCCGTTTTTGTATGCCCGCTGGTATGCTGGCTATAGTAATGTAGTAAATCTGAATATTAGTCAGGTCTTCAGATATGGGCTTTCCCAAAAGAACTGAATATGTTTGTAAGGTTTCTGTGAATTTAGTTTTTGAATGCCTAAATCTGCATTTAAAGCAAGTGTGTGGGTACATGTCTGGACTCTTTGCGCATGTGTTTTGCTTCGTGCTTATTCATACAAGGTTACAGCTAAGTGTATGTTTGTCTCTGTAGAGTGTATGTGTAGAACGATTAATGTGAAGGCTACAATGTACTTGTAAACAGACGTCTCTCGTGAGTACTTCTGTACATAGGCCAACATATGTGTCTGGGTGTACGTACTGTATGCATGGTATACACTGAGTGTACAAAACCTTAAGATCACTCTCTCTTTCCATGACATAGACAGACCAGGTGAACCCAGGTCAAAGCTCTGATCCCTTATTGTTGTCACCTGTTAAATCCACTTCAGTCAGTGTAGATGAAGGGAAGGCGACAGGTTAAAGAAGGATTTTTAAGCCTTGAGAAAATTGGGACATTGGGATTGTGTATGTGTGCCATCCAGATGGTGAATGGGCAAAAATAAAACAGAAGTGCCTTTGAACAGGGTATGGTAGTAGGTGCTAGGCGCACCAGCTTGTGTCAAGATCTTCAACGTTGCTGGGTTTTTCACATTCAACCGTTTCCCGTGTGCATCAAGAATGGTCCACCACCCAATGGACATCCAGCCAACTTGACACAACTGTGGGAAGCATTGGAGTGAACATGGGCCAGCATCCCTGTGGAACGCTTTCCATGCCCCGAAGAATTGAGCCCGTTCTGAGGGCAAAAGGGGAGGGGTTCCTAACGTGTGGTGTACTCAGTATACGTGTTCCAGTTGGGCCTCTTATGGTCTTACAGTGGCTACAGCTGACCACCCCGAGCCACAGCTGGAATACACACCCCAGAATGACAAACACACACAGGCACATGAGCCTGGACAAACATACAGACACACAGAAACGTGCCTACTGTCTTGTGCCTTTCCAGGTTTATTACATATGCATCAGTTGCAAGTCACAACACGGCTCGCGGTCTGCGTAAAGCAAACGTCTCTGTTCAAACAACTGTCGTTTGAACAGAGAGATGTGGGGAGATGTGAGTCAACATCCCCCTCTGATGCCTGTTAGCTGCGCTCACCCTATCTCACCCCTCTCCCCCATGGTGGGTGTGATGTAGGGGTAAGGGTGTAGGTAAATGACAGAGCTGGTTGGGCATGGCCTTTAATAGTGATGTCCTGCTGGCGCCTGCATCAATACAGTCCCACTCTTTGCTACTACAACTGCAGTGGGAGAACAAATAATATCTCTCTTTGTCTCTCTTTCTCTCTCTCTTACTCTCAGCCTTCTATTCCCTCTCTCCCATTCTCTGTCGTTTTCTTCCATTTGTCCCTCTCA